>NW_017257883.1:1644726-1706162 GCF_001594055.1 Mycetomoellerius zeteki | reverse complement strand
TCTTTCCCTTCTACCTCTCTCTCTCTTCCCTTCCCATCCGTGCAGCAAAACAAAGACCTATTAATGCCACTCGGAAGACAGACAGCTGCTGCACATATGTTCTCCATGTCCCCCGCGCATCCCCATCCCCCGTGCATCTTGCCCTTAAATGCACCATGCTCGATCGAACCCGAAGACGTCGCGCGGGTATGCTCTAGGTATGCTCGCGGGCGCAAACTCGTTGTGAGAATTAAGAGCAGCGCATTGTCCAGACTAGGTCACAAGGGTTTTCGAGTCACGCTCTCGAGTAAAATAGTTTTCGATTTTCCTTTTTCTCCCTGTAGGGAAGAGCTTTGGGTTAGATTTCTAAAAAAAGACGCGCGAGAGTTGTAGTACGAGATTATTTATATTTTCGAAAGGAGGACGTTAGGAGGGTGTTAGGATTTTCAGGCGACGATATTATTTAGAAGCTGATTGAAATTACGAGCTCCCATTCTGGAGGATCTTGTTCGGCGAAATGGCGGCTTTGACCGTACTCACGGTAGTGGATGGCACGTCGTAACGCCACAAACGCCGGATTTGGAAGCCCTGAAATCCGAAATGTCGGCTTACCGTCGCGCGTGGTACACGTTGGGATCTCCGCCATCTGCGATCAGCCCGGTAAACGCACGTGTGCACGATTTGCGGGCGAGGTACCGCGACGCGGGTTTCTACGTGATTCAAATCTAGATCCCGGTCCTATCCCCCGAGTTAGGAAATCCGGCGTACGTTATCGAGCCAAGAAATCTTGGATCTTGGTAATTCGATCTCGGCTAACTAGTCACCTTTTCTTCTCTTTTTCTTCCTCTCGCCCGTGAGCTCTCTTCGTTCATGAAGTTTCGAAGTTGTTTATTCACGACGAAAAATCGTCCCGGAGAAATTGACTGAAGGAATTTGTTGGATAAACGAATTTGATATGAGATTTGAGATACGCATTACGTTTTATTATCTCAATAATAAAATTCAGGGTATCCACACACATCGATCCTTGAATATCCTTGAAGATCCCTGATATTATCCTGGAATTTAATGTATCCTGTAAAACTCCTGAAATTTTAGGACTTGGATTTTTTGTTTTTCTTTCCTTCCAAAAAAAATTGAATGGTGAAAAAAAGGAAGAAATAAGAAATATTTTCCGCGCGTGCGTAAGAACTATGTAAGTAACTATAAATTTTATGATGATTTTAGATGGAACTTTAAAAGCAAGTGCAGATAAAAATTATGTTAATAATTGAATAAAGAACCAATAAATTAATAATTTTATAAGGTAATATTTGATATACTAATGAAAAGAAAAGTTGCGTTTGTACAAGTTCTCTCTTAAAGATGCATTAAGACAAGTTACTAATAGAAAACTTAGATTTAATGTCTACAATTGTAAAATAAAATATTGCAAAAGGCTTGTTTGTGTTGAATATTTATTTAATATTTTAAAACATTAAATAATATTGTTCCAAATTCATTTATGTTTTAATTAATTCGTCATATACAGAACTTAGAACAGTCTTAATTTGAACACAAAACATATAATAAATCAGTAAAAATTAATTAAATAATGAATCGAAATAATGAAAGAAAATTAATCGACCTGGAAAAATCAGGATTTTTACCTGGAATTATTTACCTTGAATTGACTAGCCAGATATCGCTGGATATCCTGAAATTATATGAATCGTCACTGCGATTTATTCAAAAATCGTGTGATCTTTATTTACTTTATTTACACAACGGAGACTTTTTGAGAAACATTGTATCTCCTTGTGTCACTATCTGCCAACAAACGTCGCTCTAATTGGTTATGAAGACACTCCTTTCTGCTTTGAGCCCGCCCCGAAGTCGAATCTTGGCACTCGCCAACGTTTTTCACGAAGGTAGAATATGCTGGCAGCCCTTCGCGACTGCGAGAACACGAGCTCCTTCGACGCCCACCTGCTCACTGAAAGCTCTTGTGTGATTTTCTACAGTCCTATCTCTGGCAGACATTGGAGACTCTCGAATTGGAGGACGGTTAACGTGAAATATATATCATCTCTGAAATTAGTTTCGTTATATTATATATATGTATACTTGGGAAAATTACTTTACAAATTTCTTATGAGTTATTTTTCATTATAGAAATTGAGTACAATAAATTCGGATATTTTATTCTTTTGTATTATATTTTATCATTTGCTCTAATTTTGTATTACTTTTCGTACTCAATTTCTAACAAACATATATAAAGTAATCTAAAATGTAACTTATAAAGTAACTTTGCCAATCCTGTGTAAAAAAAAAATTAATGACGCGCAATATTTTTTATTTACAAACATAGTTTCCTCAATATTTCCTTCTAACTTACCTAGTTTCTTAACTTCCTTTTAATGTAATTTATTTAGACAATGAAATTAAAGGACTATGAGTCAAAATTTTAATGCGAGTTGAATATTAATTAGCGAATAATTCGGTTGGACGCGTATTAAAGCCATTGTCCACTGATTTAATCTATAATGTGTAAATGTGTTAATGTCAAATGCAAATATTTCGAATTATAAAATATAGATTTTACTTAACAGCACAGTAAAATGTATTGAGGATTTTATTGGTTAGAATAGAATTTATTACACTTCAGCATTTACATAGCCAAGAAGGGGACTAGGTTTACAATAAATTTTTATCTCATCCATCCTTCCATACTTCATACGCGCTCTTATTTAACTATTTTACTGTTTAACTATTTACTTTTACTTTCTACCTCTATCTTTATCTTTATCATTGCCGCTTTCCGATTATGACATATTTATCACCTTACGCCTATCTAAGTTTTATATTATCTTACTATGTTCTTGTACTACTTATTCTATTTTCTATAACTTATATCCTATTTCACAGCCTTTCACAGCCTTTCTTATCCTACACAGTACTTATCCCCACTCTACTCTCTATCTCTCTTCCCTTTTCCTCTTCTCAGTATTATTTTTTTATCTCTCTTTCCACAATTTCTTCATTATCTTGTCCTTACAATTTCTCTCGTCCAATTTCTCTTCCCATAATCTATCTATAACTTTTTCATTCGCTTCCCCTAATTTCTTAAACCTCCCACTCACTTCTTCGCATTCCCCTACATAGTGTACTATATTATCCCTATCTTTTCCACAGAATACACATTTCGTTTTATCCTCGTCTCATGATGATTTTATGGTTTAATTCGTTTTTATATTTATATTAAACACACATATATTTACGTCATGTTTAATTTGTACGACAGCTTTAATGTGCACCAGTGCGCATTGAATGAGCATCCAATTGAATTCGCTATAAGTTACAAAAAAGAGTGCTACTAAATGGTTAATTTATTTAATTATTATAGTGAATCGTTTTATAGATAGCTTTGTTAAGTTAAAAGGTGACTCTTCTATGTATGATTATACATATATCCAATTATTCGTTGACTCTTCTGGGAAAGTGACACATCTATTTCATTCGCTCGTCTATTCAATTTATTTTACAATATTGGATCTCGACGTTGCGCCGCACGGGACGGAAGAATTCGATGATGGATATCGGAAATTAACGTGAGCGAATTAATGCTCGGCTGAATCGCTTAATTGATTAATTAACGAAATAGCAGAAATGAAAATTTAAAACGTCACGGGGAACGTGTCGAGAAACGACGCTTGCGAAGGTACCTACGGCGCGATGTGACTCGAGATTTTGTGTAACTCGCGATGTAATATACTTGAAGGAAGATAGTAACTGTAATAGAAGTCAGGCTGCCGTCGAATCGAGATATAGGACCGTAAGTTTGCTCGGTGTTTTACGAGCTTCCTACTTTGATGCCTGCGAACTTTCCCGATCGCGGAAAAATAGGAAAGGGGAACAGGAAATGAAATGTGTACGTTATTTCTAGAAGTAAATTTTTCTTTTCTGGACTATGAATCGATATACAAATATTATTCTAAATGAATCAAATATATATAATTCTAGAGATCTCTAGTTGAAAAAGGAAAAGAAAAAAATAAAACAGGTCTTCTTTCGAAGGAAAGCTACCTGCAAAAGGTCGTCGTATTAAAGGCGACCTGATTCATATTCATATATATATATACTCTTCGCATCTTGTTCTGCATATTTAATTCATGTAGAACTAACGAAAACAAGCTGTGCGTGACGAAGAATTTGTCCAACTTCGTAACCGCGTGGCTTGTGTTGGTTCACGGTAGTTCGTGCTTCATCCTGTACTTAGCGGAGGACAAACAGAGATCGTGTGCGCGATATATCAAACGTCAGCCTAAGCTAGATCCTGTACGTTGATTGACTAAGTATAACGATGAACTACTTGGCCGTAATGATTCGCTTATAGATCCTTACGTGGCGCAATCGTTAGATCGACTCATTGAACGACAGATTTAGAACACGGATTAAATGCCTGGGCAATGTAGCGCGCGCAAAAAAGAAAAAAAATCGGTCGTTATTCTACACATTCTACACGGCTAACGTTTTAAAATCTGCAGAGCTTCGCTCACTCAGTGGCTGTACTGTAATGGCTTGAACGTTATTCTGGGAGTTTCACGATTTAAAAAATAGCAGTTGACAAGCTTCTCTCTTTTTGATCAACCAGAGAACGGACGTTAACGCGCGAAAGTGTTAATGGTACAACCTATTTTTTATTTCATTCACCGGTCGATATTACTCGTGATATATCAGGCAGCGCGGAATTTCTCGTTTCGACAAAAATAACACATGATTGTTTATTACGTTGGAGAATCATTATGCAAGATCTGTTGGAAGATAAACACTCATGGTTGGTCCGTAACGGTATATTACTCCTCTGTAAGTAGTAATGCTCGATCGGAGGCCAGCCTGTGCTAGAAAATTCTGCGCGCATAGACATCGCAATGATTGAAAATACGAATAAACATGTATAATATTACACGTATTTTTTAATAAAATATTATGAAAAATTACAGGTTCTTTAAATACTGTATTTGAAAGTAATATAAAAAAGTAATATAAAAAAGTTTGGTGACGATTTAGAACCCGAATAAAAAATTTTAACGAGAAGTAAATATATTTAAAAAAAATAATTAAGAGAAAATTTTTATTCAAAACTATAATTTTTGTTTTTGTATTGTTATATTCAACACTACAAAACTTGTATTGTTAAAAATAAATATTGAACTATTTTATATGTATATAACATAACATTTATTTTTATATGAAAAGTATAAATTTCCAATTTCAGTCATTTTTTTGTAGAGATCATACAACTGATATCTTTAATATTTTCGATCAGCAGTTTTAATGATTTTTCTTGTTTTGATTTTCCTACAGTATAAGTGATGATTTGTCGACTCGTGAGTGAAAATTGGCGTGTAATTATTATCCCTCTCATAAGCGTGCAAATCTCGTTCTGCCATCGCGGAAAACGTGCGTCGATCTCGCGATTAATTTTTACAATACCTTATTATCCGATTTCACAACGATAAATTCTCCCTGTATCTCTACGTCTTACACACCGCAATTCACATTCACTCGTCTAATCTTATCTCCGCACGAATTATATATGCTCGCCTGTAGACGGTAATACAAGCTCCGAATTTACTGGCGAACGTCGGCGGGATATCGAGATTACACGAAATTCGCGTGCAGTGCGATGATCCGCGGGACAACACACATTGAGCATCGTGCGCGTGTTTTGCATACAGCGTGATCGTAAATTCGCACAAGTGCTCTCCCGATAACGTCTTAGTCACGAAAATGTACGATATTGAACGGTACATTTAAAAAAGAATTTTTTGAAGAGATTTGCATAACTAATTGATTAATGCTCAACCAAGTTCTCGTTATGTAGTGTAGGATTTAATTTATGATCGGGAATGATAAAAATTGAGAATAATATCGGAAGTGACTAAAGTTCTCACTACGATATGTAAATATGGAGCGTATACTTATTATATATATATATATATATATACACACACACACACACACACTGTCTTTCCTTTGATGATTTGTAGGTATGATTCTACTTCTTACACTTATAGATATTAAAGAAGCAATGGTAACCCAATCCCTTAAGTTAAATAATATTTTGTTATTTTTAACTTGATGAATATCAAAATGTAAATCTATCTATTTCCGTGGTAGAATTACTTGGTTCTAAAGTAAATAACATTTATATTAACGTATACTCTTAGTAAATAATAAACTAAGTTTAAGTCAAATTTAATACATTTTTTTAAATTAAATTGTTTAACTTCATTATTTTTTTAGTTAATGACCTAGAAATATTGGCAACCTGTAGAAATGATTGAGAAAATGATTAAAAAGTAACTAAAATTACGTACATCTAAGTTGACATTATGACTTTAACAGCGTAGAGATCCTCAAGTAAAAGTCCAGACACTCGAGACAAACGTGATAGTAATATTTGACTCTTTATTGCAGAGTATATAAACTTCCATAAACTTTACGTAGTCTCCACCTTCTGCAACGCCGCCATATTTGTCTTTAAAAGACTACTGAGCATCTAGATCTCTTACTTGAGAGTTTCTATTGACACTAAAAGAATCATTGCTCACCATGGAATTATTTCATCCTCGTTGTTTATCAAATGTTAAATAAGACAATGCTCGCAAGCGTTGTGAAATTATTTGCCAAATGGAACGCACTTTAAGTATAGAGACTGGCAGAAAAATTAACAGTATCCCCTTGAATTAACGGAATCCTTCGTTTTCAATCTTAGCACTTAACGTGCTGCATCGACACTTCATTATTACTCATAATTATTCCAGTTGTATGTATTCTAAATGATTCTATATGATTCTCTTATTTTCCTATAGTAGGAACGCGTCTCCTTCAATAGACTTGATCCGTCACGCAGATCTTATACGCGGATTTGCGATCACCCTGTATATGTCAGATATATAATATTCTCTGTATCTAGGCATCGCATTTCAGCCGTGAGGACGCTCTTGTATACCATCCACATGGAGATACGTGCTTTACGCATGTTATGCGAAATGAATAGCTGATGGTTTTTGCTTGACGATTGATGACAGAGCAGTTAAGAATTTAAAATGATAAAATATTTATATGTATACGTATGCGCATGGAAATACACATTTCTCGAAAATACGCGAAGCGAAGCTCTCTCTCCCTCTTGTGTGGAAGGCGAAACGCGCCAGGGTGTTATGAATTATACATGTACGGGTGGAGATCGATACGGTATTTCGAGAGTAGGATCGCGACCGGTTTAAGCTATATTTTATTATTGCCGTTTGTTCGAATGCACGGATATCAGGAAATAAAATGTAACGGATTGATGTGTATAACAAGATGGCCGATTTCCGAGAGATATTAAATGCACGGATCCATGCTATACGAGAAATAAGCAAGTAAATCGGTACATGCGCCTGATGGGTGCAAAATTTATATGGGCGACTTGATTAGCAAAAGGAAAAAGTGGAATGAGTTTTACGATATTTAAAGATAGGAAAATCCTCCGATGTGGGCACATGGTTGAAGCGCGGAATGGAATACATTACGAGCATGGATTGTACTCTGATTTGAAGATTGTTTCTGTTTACATGTATAGATTCCGCTCGAACACATTTTACAGCCCGTGGCGATGCATTTTTGTGACTGTGTTACGTATATACGTCAAGTTTACCATACATTTACATATCGTGCGTAACGCCATTAAGGACTTTTCCGGTCGTGAAACGGTATTTACAATCTTCTCCAGAAAACTCGGTGTCAAATATTTAGTGATATCCACGGTACCGCTCGTAGTACACCGCCCATGAATTTTACAGAGACGTGCGATTATTTTCGCTGGATTTCTCCCGCGGGACCTTCTCCTGTACTGCCGAGGTCCTCTTCGATCTTGTTTCGTCCGACCGTGAATTATATCCGATAGTGGATAAATAAATGAAATCTCTACCCAGAAATAAATAGATAAATAGACTCAATTGATTATTGAATTACTTAAATTAAAGTGCTCTCGAAATATCGCTGTTACATTAATATTGTAATAAAAAAGCGATAGTATTTTTCAAGAAGAGAGTAAAATGCTATTTTTTTTCATAACTTCTGAGAAATCTTTACTTTGTATATAGTATAACTCGATTAAATCTTCATTACTTTCATGGAGTATCCAAGATAGCCTGTTCTTAAGTAAATTTTCTAAATGTATGAATGCTATTTATATACATTATCGTATTTAGCGCAATTTTTTTCACAATTAAACAAAATTTTGTTATGTTTATCTTTATCTAAAAGAAAAACCGGTTTTGAAATACACAGTTAGAAAATTTGTATTAAATTTAACACATTTTACGTTCGAAATGGTCCACTCAAATTTTTGTGTTAATTTGACACAAGAATATGTTAGAAGGAAACACAAATATTATGTAAAATATTAATAACAAAGAATGTAATATTGACACAATTTATAAGCAACACAACTTTAGCAATAGCGTTCTTTGTAGAATATTATCAATCTCTATTTAATTGTAAATCAAAGACACCAATGAAAATTGAGATATAATGTTAGGATGTCAGAAACACCTCACGCGAGTAATTACGTTAAAAAAAAACCACACGAGTAACGTAGGGTTAATGATGTCACGAGAGTGTCGTGTTGTCGATCAGCTGTGCGCAAAGCATTTGAACGGAGGACGAGTGAAAAGGGTCGTCACAAAAATGCGGGCGAGTCGAATTGCAACAGAGGGTGTTTACTCTCGTTGTAAAAGCGGCCGTGCGTATACACAAGCCGCAGAGTGCTAGGTTGTGTGTGGGCACGATCGATAGCGAATGAAACCCAAAGCGGCCTACGACGACACCGCCATTGGTTTGCTACTCGTAAAACAAGGCGTCGTTCCAGACGGGCGGGACGTTTAGGTTCGGGGTCACCCTCGAGCCCTCCGTAACCCGTGAGCTGACTCACGACGAGACGTGGCTTCTCCCCTGACTTTCTGAAAGCACAGCTTGATGTGGTCGATAATCGATATCAGGAATCACTCTGTTTTGTACAAAATTAGTAGAGTTTGAATAAAATGCAGAATAGATGCTATTTTGGAAATTTGAGATTGATTTAACTTTTAATGACAATTTTCTTATTTAATTTCTTATTAAATCTAATTATACATATATAGAAGTAATTACATATTTTAATAAATATTAGAAATAAAACAATGAAATTTGAGTTAAAAACGTTTTTATGGAAGTTAAGAAATGACATTATTCGGGAATTTAAAAATTGATATTATAGCTCGGTTAACTATTGTATAATTTAACTTGGCTTATATATTCGTTATATGTTTTATTCGCCAAATATCTCGATGATTAATTTTATTAAAGTTCAACTTAAAATTAGCCAAAATATGGGATATGAATGATATCATTAAAATGGCATTGAATAACAGAATAGAACGATTTTACTGATTATGATGAATTTTACAACAAAGCTCTCGAAAAACGCTCCCTTCTCAAATTACTTACGTCAGACATTTTCATTTTTCCGGCTCAGTGTTTTTCGAAAATCAACTCCTACGTACGTCGGCAGGATACAAGGGCCGAGAGGATATCTCGCCGTCGGGGGAAGAGATTTCTGTGGCGAAATTCTGCGGGCGTGCCGACTTATTTTCCGTGCACAGAGTATCGACGAGGAAATCGAGAGAGCGCCGGATAATGTTACAGAGCAAAACGGAGAGGACGGAGATATTGCAAACGGGGAGAAACAAAAGGAGTAAGAAAGTATTGCGGTTGTCAGGGATAAGATGTCGAGGGGCCTCGGGAACAACCTCGACATCGGGGGCAATTACTGGCCCGCTGCAATGAATACGACGGTTCGTGTCCCATTGGTGTGTAATAGCGTCGTAATTACTTTAAGCTATGATTGTACGGACGATTCAATAGAATCTACGATCGTCTGAGAATAAACGAGCCGAGAGGAAAAAGCAACTTTTTACGGTTAATTGCGGCGTTACTGTACGATACTTTTCAGTAATTGTTATACGTTCTTATTAAATCAAAGATTTCGTTGTACGATTATAAGAAGGATATGTTCCACACTGAAAAAAAATTTACTAAATTTTAATAAATATTTTTTTGAATAGTCCTAACGGAATATTTACTAAATGTAAACACATATTTATTAATCTATATATATATATATATATAAAATACGAGAACCATTAGTTTGATTTAACTATCATATTTTTGCATTTATCTAAATATTTATTTATCGTAGATAAATATTCCGCTAAAACTATTCAAAGAGAAATATTTATTAAAATTTAATAAATTTTTTTCTCTGTGCATGCAGCGTTTATCGACAATGTTTAGTAGCAGATCTTTTTTTATTGCCAATTCGTATCAACGTGCATTTTTGACGTGTCCATAATGCGAATTCTTCACTGAAGATGATTTATTTCAGCGCGACGATGTCGAGGAAAAGCTTTTTCCTTTACGGTCTATAAGCAGACTGCCTATTCTTTTTTTCCTCTCTTTTGCTCGTTTCCCTTCTCTCTCTCTCTCTCCCCCCCCTCTCCCCCCTCTCTCTCGTCCCTTTTTCCCTCGTATGCGCGAAGACGATTTCCTTCCGTTTCTCGAGAAGCTCTTGGCTAAACGACCGCGTCCCAATGGTTCTATTTCTCGAAAGCTCGAAAGCCCGAGAGGGATCAATCGTTGGATCCTTGCCGTACGTCCTGAGAGAACATGGCTAGCTCTTTCGAGACATTTCGATTGTCAAATGACCTTCGCCTCTTTTACTTCCGGCGAAGAGTGCTGCACGAGTACCGTCGTCGACATTCTGAGGGCAATTTAATTAAAGTAACTTCAGTTAGGCGAGAATACGAGAGCTTTCTCTTTTTCTTCGCGAACTGTTTCTGTTTATTCAGGATGTTCTCCGATTCGATCTCACACAAAGGTCAACCCTTGCCAGCTCATCCTGTGGAATACAACTGCGTGCGGTCTCTTTGACACGAATGCGTTTTTGTTCTCTGCCTCCAATTTTCCTTCGTCGACCACTTGCAAAGTCTTTGTGTAATGCTCGCACAACTCCCGTTATTTCTGTTTCCGCAAGGACTCGACTCTAGCTGGAATAAATTAATCCTTCCATCTTGGATATACGATTGAAAGTTGCGGCAGCACCGAAGCGATTCCTTGTCAAGGAATACCGAATAAAAATATCTCCTCTTTTTTTTAACAAAACATTTATACTAAATAACGTAATTTGAAACGCGGAATAATTCCATGCTCTTTTCATTTCAAATGTCAGACATTCGTTAATTCCCTATAGGCAGGTCGTCTTTTAAACAACAGTTTTCTAGTAGATATTTATGAGAAAAATGCCTTTAACGCGATTGAACGCGCGGCGGGACATTAATCAAGTCTTCTTTTGATATTTATTTTCTTTTCGCTGGAAAATAACAGCAAAATTGCTGGACACGAATCCTAAAGCGAAAGACTTGTCCAAGTGAGACGCGGCACGTTCTGAAACGTGACGAACTATCTTCAGGGCCGATGAACGGTGAAGGAAGCTATTTCGAGGTCGTAAAATTCTCAGAAGTGTCTTTCTTAAGCCGGTAACGACGAACAGAACGTTTATGTCTGTTCAGCCATTCGATTTAACTGTTTCAGTATCGACGGGAGTAATAAAATTATACTCGAGAATGACGGAAGAACGCGCACGGGATGAGTCTGTATCAGGGAATAATTTTTAATGATATCAAATTATTTAATCAAGCGAGAGTGATATGGCGCGCACCTGAATTTATAAAGTACTGTTTATCTTTCATTAACCTCGCACCGATGATCTTTCTCTCTCGCGAGGAAACTGAGAAAATTATTCCCCTTATCCGGGCTTATTAATCAACTTCCCAACTAGCTTCGCTTTTCTCTCTGGGCGAAAATTTCATTTGAAGGTGACACGTAACGAAGATTCGAACCGACGAATTAATTTCCACTTAATGTAGAAAGAGAGAGGAAAAAGCGAAATCAGGAAATAACGCGTCCGCAGAAGAAACGTTTGAAGCACGAATCTCCAAGTCAATCGTTATCAGAGTAACAGGATGTCCCAGAAATTTAAATATGCCCTTTTCTTCTTCTTTTTATCCGGGAAAGATATGAAAGAGAAAGATGTGATCGATTTTATGTTAATTTTGACGTAAATTTCGCCCGTAAAAGCAATCATCTTTGGAGCGGTACGACGATAATAGATTCGCAAATAACAGCGACATTTTTACGTATCCGTCGCAGTGTGATTTATTATGTGATTCCGCTTCGAAGACATTATATTCTCGTAATTCACGTTTGTCTGTTCGCCTTGGAATACACTCAGGCGCCAACTTGGATGCTAATCTCCGATTAATTGCGGGCGAGTGCCTGCGGCAATCGCGCGAATCATTTCGTAACGTAACTAATATAAGCTGTTAAACCTCGTGACATTTAAAGACGGCTTACGGAATTCGAAGTAATTATCGTTCTCTCTCTCTTATCGGTCTTCATGGTCGTTCCTGGCGTTGTGTGTTTCAGGTCTCCGTAAGGTATATCCTTATTACTTTACCTTCACGACATTCACGAAAGGTCGATGGGTCGGCGAGAAGATCCTGGAAGTCTTCGCGAGGGAATTCCGTGCCCATCCAGCCGAGGAATACGAGAGATGTATTCGCGCCGGCACCCTGACGGTCAACTATCAAAAGGTGGACGTCGATTACAGGTTACGACACAACGATCTCCTGGCTAACGTTGTCCACAGGTATGTGAACATTCCGTTGGAAGTAGCCGGCCATATCGCTTTTTAATTTCATTTTTGCGAGCGTTTGTTACCGTCGTCGACGTCGCCGCCGCCAACACGATAGTCTGTTCCTCGCGATTTCTCACGGCAAATGTCAAACAACTATTGTTGAGAAAAGCATCGTCGATTCTCGAAAGTTTGATTGAATCGCGAAAATCGACAAGGACACGTCGAGCTGCGAAAACTTTGCTTTCGCTAAGAAACTACGCTAGAAACTTTGCGTTTCGTTCCTTCACGGAAAGAATGGATTTGCTAAAGTATTTAAAAATTTAACTAGATCTGAAAATAATTTTGTTGAATCATCCAAACAATTATGTAGAACGTTTAATCCTAGAATGCTATATCAACGCGTAAATTTTATATACAAATGAGAGAGAGCGAGAGCATTGAGCACTAAACTACACGGAAAGAATGATTTTGCTAAAGAAAGAACCGAAGTCTTTAAAAATTTAGATGCGATTCACTTCGTTGCAAATGCTTCGTTGATCAATCAAAAGAAAGACTTTTACGAATTGATCAATCAAAGAATGCTTCAAAGCATTTGCAGTCTTAAGGGAATCGCATCGTTAGCTAGATATAGATTTGAAAATAATTTTATTGCACCATCAAAATAATTGTGTAGGACTTTCAAGCATGATGCTGTAAAAAGTTTTGACATTCTAGCAATCTCTTCCATTATTTTGATCAGCAAATTAGGAAAAGGCTAATTATGGAATTTTAGGATAAGAAATTTGTGATAACCATAGTGTGAAATATATGAAAAACTTGTACGTTACATTAATTAAAAGAAGTTTATTTCTTTATACGTAAAATTTACGTCTCGATAGCAATATTGTATTACTTAATAACAATATTGTTATAGAGTTAAACATTGATGAATGCTGCAAAAACATTCTATTAATGAGTTTTGAATGATTCGAACGTCCTACATAATTCTTTTGATAGTCTAAACAAAATTGTTTTTAGATTTATATATGGCTTTTTTAAATACTTCAACAAATCACTTTTTCATATATTTAGTTGTTCGTTATGTACTTATATTTGGTCGGGAATATGCAATAAATTACGACACCTAAAAGTAGATGCTATTCAATATTTTTTTTCTTTTTTTAAACAAAGTTAAGTAAATTTCAGGTGCATATTTAAAATGGCATTTCATAATACCAAAGTGTTGTACTTATTATTCGATAAAAGGCACGTACCTTTATCCATTTAAACAGGGCGCACGCTATGTATAACTTCGAGTACTCGGTTTAAATCCACTTTTTCTTGGTTGGAATCTTGTTTATCGGTCGACGCGGGAATTTCGGCCGACGTTGGGCAAACTCCGGCGTACATATTTAACGAAGCCTATTGGCCCCGTATAAATCCAGGTTAGCTTCCGCAGGAATTTACTTTGATTTCAGAAGAGCCCCGGGAATTTGGCGAATCTTGTCAGGCGCGCGCAAATGAGATCGGGTTTAATTTCGGGAATTTCTGGGTTATCCGGTTAAAGCTTGTTTCATCCGCGCAAAACGTAATTTATCATTGTGATCGACAAGTTATATCGCACTGAGAAGGATTATCCTTAGCTTACACATAGATTTTTAGCTATGTTCTCGTCTAATGATTATATCCGCGAGACTGGAGGTATGACGTAACGAAATGCGATCGACAGCCAGCCCGGTGCGAGCTGTGTTTGCGCGTTACGTTATATTATGTGGGGAGGTATCTAATGCGGATCAAATTTAGTTGATTTACACGAGACGGAAACGCATGCGTGGAAAGCGGCTCGACTAAAGCGGGCAACATCGGATTAGTGCCGGGATTACATTGGTGCTTGAAACAGAAGTCTAAAATGCATAATCCGTATATAAACGGTTTAATTCGCTCACGCCAGAGCACATCCGTTATTCGTAATGCGAGAAGATGGACGGAAGCCGAGAGTATTCGCATTTTCCTATCGTAACTGTATGTAATATTTCGGGATGCCTCAAGTAGACCAGGGAGTCATTCAATTTTTTTTATCTTGAGCGGAAACGTGAAAAGTGAAAATTTTTTATATGTATGCGTATGTACTAACGAAATATTTATTTATAGGTAAATAAATATTTATTCAAAACAAAACAGTTATATTTAAATCGAATAAATATATGTTTACATTTAGTAAATATTTCATACTATTGGAGTAAATATTTATTTAGAATCTGCAAATTTTTTTTTCCGTGTACATAAAAGTGCCAGAGAGTTTGCAGGTTATCGCCGTGTCGTAATCCATTGTTAATGTCGTTAGCAATGGATCGCGACACGCCGATAAACCGTAAACCCTCTGGCATCTTTGAAGTAAATAACCGTGGAAGCCTCAAAAGCACACGCAGAAAAATACTTACTGTACGCAATAGTTACTTATTTCAAGTATTTCAAATGTCCATATATCCGCAAATCTATCACAAGCATCAAATTTATTCAAATTTATTTTGAATTCTGATAAGTTTAATATTTCAATCAAGATTATTAAATAAAAACAAATTGAATTTGGTTATTATGTAAAGTCGCTTCTTCGATCAATTTTATATTTTTCAAAAAAAATTTCATTTTGATAATAATGTGTTTTTTCTTAATTTGTAAGTAATAAGTATATTTTAAAATTATCAAAGAAATATTATTTATTAATAATAACAGTTACTTAAAAGGAAGAAAATAAATTGAGTAATCATTTTTTTAGCAGTAGAATATTTTTCTGTGTGCACATATAAAAATTTTCATTTTTCCGCGTTAGAGAAAAAGTTACATGTTTGACCTCTTGGCAAGCCGTTCCTTTTGGCTTTGTAAAGTAAAACAGGATGCAGTCGAGGAAGGTCCAGGACGATGTAACGCGCAGGAAATGCGCGCAACGATGGCGTGCGGTCGAAAGGCGCGGCGGTAGGTCCAACGATCTCGTAAATCATCCGCTTCTCCTTACTCGAAGCGGTGTAGATAAGAGCTCGGTGGATCCTCCTCATGCGTACGAGGCCGAGAACCACATGGCCGGGACTCATGTGATTATCCTTGGCACGGATATATAAGAATCTAATATGCCGCGAGTGCACACGCCGCGCTCTCTCGCTCTCGAGCGCGTTTTTAAACGCACCAACGCTCAACGAGGTATCAGCGTGGTTATCGTAAGAACGTGGATGCGTCGAGTAGCTTCTGCTTCGTCGTTCCAAGATAAGCGCGCGAAGGAGCCTCAAGATTCTGCGAACGTCTCGCAAAGATGAATACGTCATATTTTGAATGGAGAAAAAAATGCGAATGAAATAAACCCCTCTCTCCCTCTTTCCTCGGTCATCATTTCGTCGCGAGTGCAGCAGTTCTTGTTGACGCTGACGTACTGAAGCTAGATTAAATTATTTCACGTCTCGCACGCCGCTAATACGGTCTGCCCGCTTGCATGCTAATTCCAGCAATTATCCTGGCAATTGTACTTTTCAGGCGCGCGTTTGCGACACGCGGACTGCTCATGTCCTACATTTCGCCGCGTGTCTCCATCGTCGTTATAATAGCAAATTCCAGAGTTAATTCGTAGCTCACGAGAACGATATTTTTTTCTCCACGTCGATTTTTCATGTCGACGTCCAAGCTGACAACGCTAAAATGTATCTCCGTACAGAGTTTTTGCGCGTCGATTGAATTTCCGATGGGCAAGCGAAGTTAACCGGGTGAAGGCTGGAGTATAGGATAGTCGCCTAGTCGCCAGTAATAAACAATGAGATTCATGTATGGAAAAGACGATTTTTCTGAGGTATCTAAAAATTTAGATACAAAATTTAACTAGATAAAAATTTAGCTCTCTTTAAAATTTAAAGTTAAGTTCATACTTTCTAAATCTGTGAATCAATGGATATCAAATTATATAATATTAGTCTCAAGTATGCCATTGAGTAATTAGTGAAATTTAACTGAAAAAGAAAGGATGTTTGAACATTATGTAATTATAAATGTCGCGATATTTACACGTTACTTTCAAATGTATATGCTTTATTGCATATACATTAAATTTATATACAGGGTGTTTGATAAGTAAACGATAAATTTTTCGCACAGGGGCAGAATTGACTAAACTGAAAAGAAAAGTCCTCTATCAGTTTACAATTTTTAACTAACAAGATATTGATTACTAAAAATTGTCGAAAATTGGTCTTCAATATTTTTTTACTCAAATACTATCAACTTTACAGAAAAACTGCAAGAGACAAAAATTATTTATTTTGTTCTCATAGAACTGTAAGAATTTTTCCAGAATTTTTTATCAATTTTTTAGTACTGCATTTTCTTATTTTTATCAACATGAGAAAATATGGTATTAAAAAATTCTGAAAAAATATTTGAATAAAAAATTGTTGAAGATCAATTTTCGGCAATTTTTAGCAATTAATATCTTATTAACTATTGCAAAAATTGCAAAATGGTACAGGACGTTTCTTCTCAGTTTAGTCCATTCTACTCCTATGCGAAAGATTTATCGTTACTTATCAAACACCTTGTATATTAAAGCAAGGTTAGTTAGAGATTCCATATTTCATTAATTTTTTAATTGAATTTTATTGTGAATTCAGTAATTACGAGTGGGATTAATTAGGACTGATCAATGATTATTCACTGATTCAGATTTAAAGAGTAATGTCAAATTTGACCCAATTTGAGTTATTTTTAATTGTATCTATATCGCCACTGTTCCTACTCAATATATTATTAATTTGACTAAAACAATGAACTTAAACGATTTAACTCAAGAAGGTGAATTAAATTTGATTCAAATTAAATTTATTATTTGCTAAGTACATACGTTATCTAATATGAACGATGTTTACTTTGAACTAACAGAAATGAATTGTGTGTGTTATATTGGGACACAAATGGAAATTAAAAATAACAAAAATGTTATTCATCTTAAAGGATTACCATTGTTCCTTTAATATCTAACAGTGTACAGATTCGAAAATAGTTTTGTTGAACCATCAAATTAATTATATAAGAAACTCATAATGCCACAAAAAATTTTGACATTCGAGCAATCAGTTTGAGCTACATAATCTTTTGGTAGTTCAATAAAATTATTTTCATATCTACAATTTATCTAAATTTTTAGATACTCCAGTAAAAATTTTCCCGTAAGGCGTAATGTCATTAGGAAATCCAGAAAAAGGCGTATTTCTAAGATAAGGTGGGAAAACTCGATCACGCGGAAACCCGGACCTCGTCGAGGATGTGAACAATCGGGTGATTCTTCGCAATTAAAACTGCTTTCCTTTTAAAAAATACAAATTGGTACAAATTGGTACAAATATCGTTCTATTTTTCTTTAATGAATAACAAAGCTAGAACGACACTTGCGTTACCTATCTGTCTTTTAAAAAGAAAAACAGCTTAAAACGCTTGATCGTTCGAGTGTCGAAACGTCGTCGATTGTCGCGCGATACCGCGAGACACGTTATCTTTCCTGCACTTGAGAACACGGGACTCCACAATTAAAATGGCATCGCAAATATAATCTAGGTCAGCTGTGGGAGTTCGCGATGTGCATCGGCATGATGCGACCAGCAACGATATCTCCCGTTCGTATTTACGTTATCGGAACAATTACGTTACGCGCGTGTTGTATAAAGACGGAATACAAATATGGGGAGGAGAAACATCGCCGAACCGTCCGTGGATTGTTACGATAGCCGAACAATTGCGGAGATGGATGGAAAGTAAATTGGCAGGCTGCAACACCACCTGTGTCGTTGGTGACGTTACGTCGTTGTTGTCATGTTTCGAATATGCATTCGCGATCGTTACGGCGTAGATGTGATGCGCAAATTTCGCGAGCGCGTGGCGCTTGCGGAAAAAGAATATTTTCTGGCGAGAATACGCTTGAGGAAACGCACTGCGAATTTTCGCGTCGAAGAAATACCCCACTGCGGCATTTCTCGTTACCAATAAGTACTCTTATATTGTTCTTGCAAAAATAATTGTATCTTCACAGTTGGAAAATTTATGTTAAAGTTAACACATTTCACAAATTTCAAACGATCTACTTAATTTTTTATAGGTATATGTTAATTTAACACAAGATGAATATTATAAAGTAACACAAATATGGTGTAAAATAAATTAACACAAAAATGACATAATTGGTAAGTGAACTGTGGAAACATACTTTTTTAGTAAAATTAACATTTATTATAAATTAATTTTATAAATTATTATTTTGTTCATTTATCTTACGTTTTAAAACACAGTATTTTTATGTTATTGATTCATTTATTCATAAATTGTGTTACTTTCACACTAAGGAATGTTGAATATCAATTTAATATGAAATACTTAAATAACATAATCACATTATCAAATTAAATTAACACTCGAATATGTTAAAAATTCAACACAAAATTTTAACAAAGACTTGAGTGAGCTAACAATAAAGTTTTTTACGAGTGGAACCGTTTCTTAACTGCATATTATTAATTATTATTTTAATGTTTTGGTTGTAGATTTATTCTTAAGAAATACTGCTTTAAATATGTGTATAAAATAAAAAAAATATTTTTTTATTGAAAGACTCAATTTTGAGTTACAATTAATAACAGATTTCTTCATACTTTGATATATAAAACGTAAAAAATTTGAGAAAAATCTGACGTTTTTCCTGAGGTTGACTTGTGAGTGTTCTAAATTAACTATTTTTTTAATTATATGAAGAATAAAAGACGATGGGGGGCTGTATAGATTGTTTCTCGCTGTTCTAATTTCTTCCTTTCGAAAACGTTACACCACTTAGCTGTAAACATTTATCGCACCGATTTTTTTTTTCGAAAACTTTTATGTTATCATCATGTACTTAAATCCGTTTGATCACTTTCGTGATCATAGAATTCCTCAGAAATGTCCGAGAACGAAGAAAAGGTTTCGGTGTTTCCCTTGGGAGAATTCATGTCGGTTGAGAGGAAAGGAAACACGGCGAAGAAACGACTTCGGTAATCTCGCCTCGAGGGCGAGAAAGTTAAAACAGCGACCGATGTTTCGAAGGACACAACGTCGTTCGCACATTCGACGGTGGAGATACGCGAAGGACACAATTGTCGATGTCGCAATTACGCTTCGACACACGCGAAACCTTTCGCAATCGGCTCTATTCGGACATCCATCACCTTGTCGGCACCGGTGCGACGTGCTGATTTCGATTGCATGAATCCAGGAAATCGTTTCCTAAAGCAGATCATGAATCACCTGGTAAACAACGCGATGTTTGTGATGCTGAATCGCCGATGGGAGTCCTTCTTTCTCGAGAATGCGAATTAATCGATTCCGTGAATACTTGATCGCCGTGAATATCTTGTCATGGTAATTAATGTAACGAGACAGGCGTCATAGCGCTTCTTATCGCGTTTCTTCAGGCATTCGCAGAAATTAGAAAAACGCGTCCCTGATTCGCTCCGAGCAATAAGGTAAAAGTTTTTCTTTCTTATCTTAGTTACAAGAAGCAGAAAATCTATGTTAAGTAAAATGGAAATTCAATCATTATCTGTAGAATATGGCCGTGAGCGAATAGCTGATTATTAACTCGTAAACTAGAGATAGAGATCTGAAGGTCTCGCCAAGCACATCGAATGCTTTCGATGTATTGTCAGAAATAATAGCTCCACTGAGTGGAGTATGTCGAGAGTTTCAGTGGCAGAGACGCGTCATTTTCCGTTGCCATTTTTCAATTAATGTCCTGATGTTCGTGGTACCCGCGATCGATGGTCCAGAATAGCCTCTCAAAAGGGTCTTTGGAGAAAACTCGTGGGCGTGACGAGTGTCGAGTCCGCTCGTTGCTAGCCTTCATTTCAGGATCGTTCCTCGGGATCGTCCCGGTCTACCTACGTTGTTACGGGTGCTCTCTCGCGTCTCTTCCGGTGATGCGGGAAATTAGGTAGGATGATTCAATTAGCCGGAAGAGCCCCTCCGTAGGCGAACGATTCGCTTTACCGTCAGCACCGTGTAATTTCGAAAGAGAATTGGTCCTCGTCGATGCATCGGCAATGGCCGTAGAATGCGGCGCATTGAATAGGATATGCGTCTCTTCACCTTCATTTCGCTGCCTTCTGAACGATTAATCTTCCCGAGCTTCTTCTCGCAATATCGATCATGTCACCGTCTTCTCCAACGCAAAACGTCTCGCGGAACGTTTTACAAAATGTCTTGCGGAATGCGTCAGGCCGGTCGTAACGTTTGTTGAAGAAGTAATCCGGTTAATATCCGCTTTCTGATCGACTCTCGACGGATTCGGCCAAGTCACGAATGGAGAGTAATCAGCGTGAAGATCGATCGCGAAGACGCGTGACGCCGTGGCGGTGCAAGGAGCTAGAGAAGCAGGGGTGCGCAATCGAAATATGTTAAAGCAACATAACGCAGTATTGAGAAAAATGTACTAAATGTTAATAAATATATTTGAATAGTATTAATTAGGGTTATGTTTGAACAGTAGTAACTGTCCATTACTTCGTTTGTCGCTATTATTATGCCTTTATATTTAAATTAACCATAAAGAAAACCAGAAGAATCAAATAAGAAAAGATATCTTTTTTATTAAATCAAATTATTAATGTATATGTTATTAAAGATAATATTTTATTTTTAACTATTAAAGTATAGTAAACATTTTTCGAAAGATACATATCACAATTTAGAATTTATGTGAATCCAGTAATACCGCAAGATTTTAAGCTTGTCCCTGTTAGTGTGCTCCGTATTGGAGCTGAGAACATTGTGTTATGAGTGTACATTGAAATTGTAAGTATAATTAAAATAATGATTTAAGCACTAGTAACTTAAACAATTAATAGCTTACATCGATTATCTTTTTTTAATAATTGTATGTTAAAATAATTCAAATGTGGATAGACACATAAATTGGGGGTACATTAATAGGGATCCATCGCCCTTTGTTGAACAAAACATTAGGACAAAACATTTTTTTTTATTTTTATCGAAAACATTTTAAAACATTAACATTTCTAAATTAAAAAAATATTATAAGAAAAAGAATTATAATTGAAAAACCGATATTGATTTTAAACAAACAAAATTAAAACTACGATACTTAATAATTAATTCAGTAATGAGCAAGTTGGTTTAAAGGCACACCAATAGGTACAGTTATCCTAAATATTTACTAAATGTAAACATATATTTATTTGATATAAGAACCATTAATTCGATGTTTCATTTTTTTATTGAATAAATATTTATGTACTATAAGCAAATATTTATATTAGTACTACTTGAACAAATACTTATTAAAATTTAATAAATTCCTTTTCAGTGTACGTAATAATACAGTGTAATAATACAATGCGATGAAAGAAGAAGGCGGGGATCTTATTCGAATTTTATTCACGCTGGTCGAATGGATACTCTGAAAAAAATGTCTGGTTGGACGAATCAGAAGATTCTAATTATATAAATCAGAATTCCAGTTATCTCAACTGGAATAGTAGATTCCATTAAAAAATTCAAATTTTTCTATTCAGATTGCATTTTTCAACCAGAATTCCGAATAATCCAATCAGACATTTTTCTCAGTTTTCTCAGTGTATAAACCAGAATTAACAGATGACTCGAGGAAAATGTCGAGCATCGCGCACCCCTGGGCTCAAAGCATGGAAATCCATGCGAGATCAGCGAACGATAAGGCAGGACACCTGCGGGCACTCTGCTTACGTGTTGCGGACACGAGGGTGAAACGCAGAAGGAGGTGCCCGACCTCCAACCTCCGTCCCGATACCATCGTGCACCCGGTCCATGCTAATAAATCAACCTGTCGCCGGACCTCCAGTCGCGCCCTCGACCCGCGACACGCTTCTCTATCGCTCCTGTGCATCACCCGCGATCTTTACCGCACTACCTACTCTCATAAGCCTTTGGTTTCGCTAAAAGCACCCGCTCCCTTCCGGCTAATTCGCGCGAAAATTGAATAATTTTACGCGATGGTAGAACAGATAAACTGCTTACCTGCAGAATGCAATCAGGGGAGGCGTATTTCTGCAAATGCAATAAAAAGAAATACCTGAATTCTACTCTCGTAGCGATCTATCAATTATATCGCGATCGCGAGGCGTATCTCATTATATACCAATTCTCGCGAGGATCGTGAGAAAACGCGATAAGACGTTCTTTTTTAAAGATTAAGTGGAGAGAGAAGATTACCGCCTTCCTTCGTGGAACGACCGCGAAGTGCTTTTTTTTCTCACGGTGGCTAATCGCGTTCTCAGTTAACGTATAATTTACGATGGATTAATCTCTCGGTAGATTTAGCGGTCACGACGTAATTTGAAATTGGCTAGGAGTCGCCATCTATTACCGGAGGAAGTCACCGGCTCGTCTTACGATCTGTGTGCCTAGGAGTGCGCGACAAGCTACCTATGCACGCTCAAACTAATTGAGAATTCTCATGAAATTCTAATTCAACGCTGCCGCCACGTCGCGAAGGAATCCGTGATGTTGACCGACCGGGTTGATGTAATCTGTTTGCGCTTTTATATTTGTGCCGTCTCTACGTTTTTCCAACGATATGTCAAAAGCACTTTCGTTTGGTGACGTTGAACAATCGGTGGATATCGGTTTATTGAATATTTGAAGCATTGAATAAAAATACCGTCTGACATTTTGGATATTTTAAGTAATTAGAAATGATTACAATGTTATTTATCATAAGTGGAATCTTTAGAGTTGCAATTTAATGTTATTATTATATAAGTGGAATCTTTTAAAATACTTATTAGCATCATTATTAACTCTCTGTCTGCAACTATATTTTTACTCTTTCCGTCTGGTACTTTTTGTCCAGATAAAAGGTCTGTTTTTGCACCTGAATTAGTACACTTTTGGAAAGTGAGATAAATATATGATATTTGGCGAGAGTTCTAATACAATCTTGTTTGCAAGAATAAAAAATAGTCCTTAAGTTTTTTGTTGTTCTATGCTTTCAAAAAATGTGAAAAAATATAGGGTTACTTTTTAATACCTCTATTATATTACATTACCAAATAGTTTTTGAAATAATTTAAATGTTAAAACTTCTATTTAACAGAAATTAAAATTTAAGGGTGAAATTTCATTTATACCAAAAAGAAATCCAGATTACAGACGGAGAGTTAAATGAACGATTAATATAATTTATGAGGTTATTTCTAGCTTCATTTTATAATTGTCTCAAGTCTAATAAATCGAATCGCAGTTTATAGAACTAAAAACTGTATTTGTAAATTTATATGCGAATATTATTTACCCTTAGTACACACGATTTAGTCGTTTGTGTCTTGCTCATTTTTTTCTTTGAAAAATTAGGAGCATCAAATAGAATTTGTCATAACATTTATATATAATTTTTTAAATATACAACTTTAATAGGTACTTTACAAAGTTGTTAAAGTACACATAAGAATTACTCAATAGTTTTTGTATATTTGTTAAAATAGTAAAATAATAAAATTTGACTCGGAATTCATCGTGTTGTAAAGGACTGGAAAATCATCACATGTATACTGGCGAATTTACGGGGGGAACCATGACCACTCCTGAAGTCTCCTTTTTAAAAATATTTATAGCACAAAGTGTTACATATATTTTTAATATTTTTGAAATGCTTAATTACAATTTTTATATTTCAAAAATATAGTTTAATTTAAGAAACTCTTAAATATAAAAACATAGATTCTATTATGTTATTCTTCTTTTGTATTAATTTTGTACATTTTAATAATATTTTTTCAATGTAATAATTTAAATAATAATTTAATATTCTATCTTGTCATGTTTGACTTTAAAAAAATTTTACTTACGGCGCGTCAATGTCCCTCCCCTTGACTAATTTCTGGATCTGCCTTACTAATAGTTTATAGGTATCAAGATCCGTTTTGAATAGGGATCTTGAAAATAGGATTTTTTCTTTATGAATATTATGCCATCAAATTCTATGACAATAGGATAAATCTTATCAATTTACGCGTAAAATACAATCAAATATATTTAGGTTATTGTTATTGTTATTGTTATTGCTAACAATGCTAATAGAGAAACAGATTAACGACTATTACACGAAGTTTAAATCAATGTTTAACGCGATATTATAATGTTTTTCGAGAACGATCTAGGTCAAGTAGCCTAACTCTCGGAACTTAACAATTTCTAACTGCAATTAACTCTGCCACGTTCCCCTACGGTCCTTTATGTCAATCGGCCTTGTTCCTTACGTAGTGAGGCCGCTCATGTCGGACTCGGGTCGAGCTCGTGTCTAAATTCCAAGTGTTCCCGGGGTGTGTCTCGAGAGCGCATTCCGTCGTGACAAGACCCCGGGATTCGCCTGCAATCCGGCGGAATTAACGATCTACCTGCTTGCCGCTGAACTTTGCCGGGCGAAGTCTATCTTGCGGTCTGATATCGCTCGATAATCGTTTTATGTCCGCGCGGTCCTTTGTGCCTTTGGGAAATTTAACCGCTGCTCGGAATCGACCTGTCTGTTTGGGCCTAACGAAGCGAAATCGCGCGATGCTACTTCAGAAAGTAGCTAATGAGTCCTGGGAAAAATCATTTCTCAAGAGATAATCGAACGATTCCGCGGATAATCGGGAATTGTAGGAATTGTGGAAATAAAGAGGAGCCGTAGATCGTGCGATAAAATAAAATTGTATCAATATATATATCAAGTTTAATAACAACGAAAAATAAAGATTAATTGCACCCTCGAAATTTGAGCAGCAAGTAAATATTCAATAAGAGAGCGAGTGAGAGAAAAATTCTATGCGGAATATGCGCTAAAATTTAACAAAATACAAAAAATAAAGTATTAACAATTGTCAAATAAAAGCTGTCGTTACAATAATTATGTCCAACCATGTGCAAACAGGTAATGTTGTTCAACTCTCTCTTTAATAGATTTATTTTTAATATATCTATATCCAGGACGATTTTGAAAGAACGATTTTGCTGAAATATCTGAAAATTTAGATAGATACTAATCTAAAAATAATTTTGTTAGACCACCAAAATAATTATGTAGGAAATTCAAGCATAATGAGCAACGCTGCAAAAAGTTTTAGTATTTCAGCAACCAGCTTAAGCGAAATTATTTTGATGGTCCAATAAAATATTATTTTTAGATTTATATATCTAACTTTTTTTAGATACTTCACTAAAACTATTTTTCTTTTCGTGTATAATAGTAATTGAAGTATTATACTCACGTTTTTTGAATAAAATATTTCTGGTCGAATCGATTATTGGGTACAGATAATGGTTATAGTTTCGGATAGTTGAATTGTAATATGAAGCATTAATATTAACCGAGATAATAGAACTGAACACAATGGATCTGAATAGCTGGTTGGAAGATCTTGCAGGAAGTCAATGTCGCCGACTAGACAATTAACTATAACCGACATTAGTTCATCTAGTTGGCCAATCTGTTTCTCGATAATCACGTTATTCATTACATGAGCATTCATCTTGATAGGACTTGATAGTTCGTGTGGTTGATTTCGAATAGTCGCTAGCTGCGGTTTCTACGATAAGCAGAGATCGCTTTGACACATTAAAGCGTATTGGACCGAATCGATGTTTCATGTATGAAGCTATTACTGGCTCGACACAATTGAAGATAGAAGTATGTACCAGTTACATCGATTCTCGATAAAAGGTTGCGATTTTATTGAATACATTGTTATATACACATACACAACTGAAATGACAACTGAGAAGCAATTTTATGATAGAGACATTAAAATTGTAATGAAAGTGGGATAATTAATATGTAATTGTTTGGAAATTAATATACAACTGTCTGGCATTAGCATTGAATAGATATTTCTTTTGTAGCTTTTTTAAAATTCTTTGTATTACAAGATGGAAATCGAGTTTGTAGCAAAAATCGACAGATTAGTCCGACCGATGTTTTATCGAAGGGTAATCTGGCGACGCGACCAACGATGACTCGTTACGTAAAAGTTGATCGTCGGTGAATTCCCACGGTGACTCGTGCTGATTTCGTTAGAATATAGTTACCATAAATTTAGTCGGCGAAATCTCCTCGGAGAGAAGCGGCTCCGTTCCGAAACATAGAGTGATACAATTACAGGCCAGATGTTGCTTCCCTTCGCTGTTTGTCCTTATGATCGGTCGCGACAGGGTCAACAGTGGAACACGATTACATTCATATATTAATTACGTGAATTATATATGTATTAATTAGAATGCACGGAAGGTCCACGGTGACTGCGTATCACGATCACGTAACATGACGCGTAGCATTCTCTCGCACAATGTTATGTATCATTGATGCTGTTACACTGAAATTATGCGTCCTGAAATTTTAATGTCGTAAGCTTTCCAGTTTGCCACACCCCTGTGTGTGCAGATTGCATGCACGAGCTCTATCACAAATTTTTTTTGACAAGAATGTGGATGCGCAAAATCGAAACTAAATACACTGAGAAAAAAGTTTTTAAATACATTATACATTCTGTAACGAAAGAAATAAAAACAAATAAATTAATTTAGTCAAATGAAGTTTTTCTCTTAGTGTAACTAAAAAATTTTGTATCCTTCCGCATTATGAAATAGACTTACGCAAATAAATTGCATAGCAAAATGTATCAATATGTGATTGCGAAAGTAAAGTCAATATTATTCGGTCATAATATTAGGACTATAAACAGAAATATTTATATATATAAAAAAAATATATGTACATTACATACCGCATATAGTTCTATAATATTGTATATGCATTTCTATTTACAATAATGTAAATTTCTATACACTATTTTACATTGTGGGGAAAAATAAAACGTAATGGAGCTATCTGACACGTTTGAAATATGTATTTAAGTAAACCGACGTTGCATATGATTCGCATAAAATTAAAAATCGGCAAAATAAACATTCGTTTTAAGCAGAAAATATCGGACGCCCGTGCATCAACGTCGGCCATGCGCGCGAACAGAGTCAATATTATTCGATTCATATATAGAACTATCTACACAACCGTGCGCGGAGTACCGAAATTTCCCAAAATTCATTCATTACCAAATAATTTTCTGTACGCTCCCTCGATTTCGTCGAGTTTACGATTTATTCGCAACCGGGCGTGTTGCAGCCATGGAAAATGCCCGACGAAAACGCATGAGAGCGTAAGCGCTGTAATAATCATCCAGCAGGCTTTCCCGCGTGACCCGACGGTACAATTAACGCGTCTATATCTCTCGTCCGTGACGAAGCGGTGGGAAAGGCAACACGCGTGCGATAACGCATCGTGTGCCACATGCATTCTGGTTAATTGTTCAAAACCTCGTCTAATGATTCTATGTGTAACGAGATCGATTCAGTGCATGCGATCTTTTTGTTCGCAACTTTTCAGTCGCGATCGATCGCGTGTGTAAATTAATTTTCTAATGGCAAAATGGATTTTCAGAAAATTGGGGTTGAATCTGGATCTATTCTTTTTCCTCTAATTAGTATACAAAATGGATAAAAAACTAAATAATAACACATAAAACTTCAACCTCTGTTTTATTTGTAAATGGAAAAAGTATAATCAAGTTATTAACTGATTTTAAATATTTGCAGTACATTAAATTTATTATGTTAAATTGTACCCAATTTGAGTTATTTTCAATTATTTCTCAGGCTGCCACTCGTTAATTTAATTACAACTATTGTGTAACAATTCAAAAAATTGTATTAATTTGATTTTAAATTTAATTTATTATGTACTAAGTGCACATATTAATACGAACTCTGAAACTAATCACAGAAAGGAATTGACTTACATTTTGACATACGTGGAAATTAAAAATAACAAAATGTTATTTAACTCAAGAGCTCTTTTGGTAAATCAATTGAGAGAAATACACTGTTAAATCTATAGTGTCAAATTTAACCTAACGTGAGTCGCCACTACTCCTACTAAATATATCATTATTTTTTACCAAAATGATAGTTAAATTTGACACTATATCGTGTCAAATATAACTATTGTTTTAGTATAAAATAACGATATGATTAAGTTTAGAGTGAATTTATATATGTATTCAATTCTGCAAACCGCGTGCCGGAATCTTTTTTAGTCTTGAAATGCATGAACAGAACTGGAGTAATTATACCCTTTTGATATCTAACTATTTAAAACAATCAATTTTTTAATTGATGAAGCCGTGGGTCACATTCGACCTCACAACTTTGCCATTAGAGAATTATTTAACGCAGAAAAATGCGTCGATGTCAAAAAGACCTAAATCACTATCCATCATCGATCATTCTTGGATCTGCGGATTAAACCGCAAGCGTTTTCGCAATTTTGTTTACTACGGCCGACCGAAAATAAATTCGGTAGACCGTTTCGCGTCACCGCTGTCTCCCTTGTCGACTAACGAAACAACAAATAATCCCTTGCGCTCTTTGGACCTGCAATAATTTATCGCCGCGCTTTTGCATCGCCGTTCGGTGCTATCTGTACCAGTGGTGTTCTCAGCTCGCGTATAACTTGCGGTCGCGCGGAGACGTGTGTGTGTCACTGCGGCATGTGACCTGCGTTAAATTTGGAAGGTACACTCAGGACGTCGCCGTTCTCTACCGATGAGCGGCACGCAAACCGATTGTTACGTCGTCGCACCTTTCGAATGTCACGCGAAGAACGACGGCGAGACGGATAGGTGAAAAACTGTGGCACGCGACATTTTAATAGATATATAGTATAGTTAACTCGAGAAGGCTTTTAGAAAAATGATAGAATTTCAAATAAAAAAAAAGACGGTGGTCTATGTGATTTGTATCAAATAATTTAGTGCGAGATACAAAAGACGAATGTTTATGTATTCTACATTACATTAACTGTTATGTTGATTCTACTTTTCGTAATACTACACATTGTTATTTTGGTTAGGTATTCAGTTTGACAAATAAAGGAAATTCGAGTTTGTTAAAATTAATGGAAAACGAGCGACAGAGTAGAATCTGAAAGTGGCAGAGCACCTGAAATAGTTGCTAGTGTTACTAAAGATAGGATAAGAGAATCGTTACACTTCGCGAGCGCATCGTGTGTTATCCGACGCCATCTCGACGGAACGGAATATATATGATGTAATGTTCCCTTCATGTGACACGCTTCGAAATTCCGTCGTGAACTTTGAAGATTCTATGACGCGCGCGCGTTGTGTATGTATGCACAACGAAGATACTTTGAGAGTGGCGAACCCGAAATGTTAGAGCGGAAATGTGATTTACGAGACGGAAGCGATTTATTGCATTTCGTTGTGAGGTTGCATAATATCGTGTCAGCCAATTGGAAGATAGAAGTTACTTATTCTCGGTTTCGGTATACATAGTATATGTATTTCGGCTCTCTCCTGCGCGAAACATGAATTATTTTCCCTTAAGAAAACCCGAGGACACGGAAGAATATGTCGAATGAAACTGTAAGAGGCATTCGATTATGTGCCTCAGGATAAGTATACATGTGTATATATCGTGATAGTTTTCAATGATTTCTACCTTGCACGGAAAGAACGATTTTGCTGTACCTAAAAGAAGTATCTAAAAATTTAGCTAGATACAAATAGATGAAAGTAATTTTGTTGAACAAATAAAATAATTATGCACACTGTTAAATTTATAATGTCAAGTTCTACTCAATCTGAGTTACTTTTAATCGTTTCTATAAATCGCTATTGTTCCCTCCTAATATATCGTTCATTTGACTGAAACAATGGAGTTAAACAATTTAACTCAAGAAAATGTATTAAATTTCGCTCAAATTTATTTTATTATTTACTGAATACGTACGTTAATGTGAACGATGTTTATTTTAAAATTAATTACAGATATGAATTGATTTACATTTTAACACATATGGAGGTTAAAAATAAAAATTGTTGTTTAAGTCATGGGATTGAGTTACCATTGTTCCTTTGACATCTACACTGTTAAATTTAATATCAAATTTAACCTATAATTTAAATCTTCACTACTCCTACAGCCTACTCTCAATATACATATCATTATTTTATATTAAATTATATTAGGTAGAAGTAGTGGCAACTTAAATTAGGTTAAATTTGACACTAGATTTAACAATGTAGATATCAAAGAAACAATGATAACCCAATCTTTTGACTTAAATAACATTTTGTTATTTTTAATCTCCATGTGTGTTAAAATGTAAATCAATCCATTTATAGTTACACTATAGATTTAACAGTGTAACAGTGTAGGAAATGCGAGCATGAGAAATGCTGTAAAAAATTTTTAACATTGTAGCAATCAACTTAAGCACCCTACATAACTTTGATACTCCGATCAAATTATTTTCTGAATTATTTAGCTGAATTATTCAGCTGAATTATTTAGCTATAAGAATTTTTAAATACTTCAGAAAAACCGTTCTTTCCGTGTGCGCTTGAAAAGGAAAATGGAACAATAGATATTTGTGCGTAACCGATAGAGCAATGCTAAAAGATTAGTATAGTGCGTGACTAACACACGTGGTTTTTTTTGTAAATGTAATGCACGCAATAATGACAAGAGATATAACGAGAAGTTAAAGAGTAATCGCGTTCCATTATTTAAACTCTGGATGATTAGATTAATAATCGCTGAAGAAGTACAATTTCATGTTTCCGAGGAATGAACTTTTCCGCTCAGTTGTGAAATGCCATTATATAAATTCGCCTTCGATCTACTTTGATAATTTAATAACATCTTCCGTGATCTTAGAACGTCACTACGTCTACACAATTTCGCCGGATCTATTCTGATGCGATTCGCGTGAGAATGGACCTAACGACACATCGATTCGCGATTTCGAGAGTTTTCGAGAGGTGCGCGTCGGCCCTCCGGGATTTTCACCGCGGTGCAGGTGGTGTCGCAATTTATAAAGTTTACGAACGTCTTGCTCGCCGAATTGAATTCTGTTTGTCACGTGTTTTATCCGATATTCGCAGCTATCCGGCCTTCATCACAAACGCCATTTATCGTGAACGAGGCACTTTGCAAAGACGGGAAAAGATTTTGCAAATCCAATCTCGATGCGCCGAAAGCTCTCCTTTTCTCTCTCTTCCTTCTTCCCTTTCTCTCTCTCTCTCTCCCCCTCGCCATCGTATTTGTTTTTTCTCTTTGTCGAGATTTCCTTATTGTTCGCGTAGAGAGAACGCACGTGCATAGGACACGTAGTGGGTGCGACCGTAGTTTTGCGGAGTGGAAATGCATTAGGTAGATGGAACTCATAATTGGAGCCGCCGCATGCACGTGCATCCACCTGCTATATTTATTTCTTTTTTTTTTTCGTTTTTTCCTCACTCCCGCCTTCGTTCTGTTTCTTCATCTAGCTTCGCGGAACGCCCTTCATACGTTTACCTTAACGTTAGATAAAAGCGCAGTTTTCGCGACGCTGTTCTCGACCTGTTGGCTCCTCGCGCGAGTATTTTTGCGCGCATGTATGCGTAGGAATGCAGTCGGCACGACGGCATGATTTTTCCGCCTCTTGCGGTCGGACGATGTATGCAATCAATTCGCACGTGAATAGAATCGCGAAAAAGCGTAGCATGCGTGCGGGCGTGGCGTTGACTGCCGATTGCCAACAATGAATCGCGATAAACCGGTCGCTTGCGATTACTAATTGGCGATCACCGTTTCTCCTCGATATCATGGTAATTATCTACAATATCAAACTTGATTACCGGTTAACAATCTGAAGCGGTTGACAGTACTTCCCACGGGTATATTGTCCAAAGATATTGGGGGCATTTAGTACCACTCACTGAATGCTCAGTGAGCGAGAAAGGAATATGTTTATTTATTATAATATTTATAATGTAGAATAAAAACTTTTATTTATTATAAATAATCTTTAATATTATATTTCTTACTTACTTATTACTGTTTATTACTTCTCTAAGATTGTGAGAATGTGAGCGATGTGAGCGTAATCTTATAGTATGTCACTCACATGGCCTTAGAGAAATAATAATCAATAACAAGTAAGAAATATAATATTAAAAATTATCTATAATAGATAAGTTATTCTACATTATGATATTATATTATAATAAATATTATAATATTATAATAAATAAACATATTAATTCCTTTCTTAATCACTGAGCGTTTAGTGATGTCGATGTAATGTTGTTAGAAAGAGAGGGAAATTGGTCGTCTTCACTCCTTCTCTCTCATTTTTGTTCACCACACAGAAAAATGTTTGGTATGTATATTTACTTTGTTGATATGTGACTAACAAAAACTTCTTATTTTTTCACTTAAAAATTGTGTTATTCTAATGAAAATTTGATTAGAATAATCAAATTTTGATTAGAACAATACAATTTTTATTATTCTAATCAAATTTGGTGTTCTAATCAAAATTTGATTACAATAATCAAATTTTAATTAGAACACAATTTTTTAATGAAAAAGAAAGTTTTGTTAGTCACATATCAACAAGATAAATGGTTATATGTACCAAAATATTTCTCTCAATGCATTTATAGATATATATGGGCTACTTGGATACGAATGCGGTCCATGCTTTGGTACTGTCTATTTGTGCGAAAACTACTTGACATTTCGATACCGTCTATCGCGTGTACGTACGAATGTGTGTGTGTGTGTGTATGTGTATGTGTTTTGTGCGTGTGCGTGTGCGCGTGCGTGCGTTTGTGTGTTACGTGTACGTCTACATACATGCACTACGTACGCGTGTGCGAGATGTGTAAGCGCAAACGGAACAAAGCCACGTTAAGCTGGTTGCGATTGGTGTGTTGCAGACACGAGGTGCCTGTCACCTCGGAGCCGATCACGGTGATACACATGGACGAGGACGTCGTCGTGGTCAACAAGCCCGCCTCCATCCCTGTAAGTGGTGTACTGCCAGAACTGTACTGCCAAAAAATTGTTTGTCGTATTGTCCAAGCCACGAAAACATCACATACGCATATATATACACATATACGCATATACACAAGTACTCTTTTGCATGTTCCTCGACACTTTCCACGCAACCAAATCGCTTGACACTCGAAGTCCGTTCGCGTTTCAGCCCATCTGAAAAATTCCAAAAGCTGCCTTTACAAATATAATGTATACAACCGCAGAGCTTTATTGAAAATTATTCCTAGAGCATGTTTTCACGGGGTTAAAGTCCCATCGCTGTTAAAATTTAGAATTTCCAGACTCTATTCTTTTGCATTCTCACTAATGAAATTTTCTATCGCTTTGTCTAAATATACATACTTGAGTGTACCCCATAAATTAAATTCTAGCGTGTCTCAACCGGGGTGCGCAAACTTCCGCTCCTTCAATGTCGACCTTCTGATTTCGTTAACGTTCTTTTATTTCCTTCTCTCTCTCTCTCTCTCTTTCTTTCTTTCTTTCTTTCTCGACGTGTGGAAGGCGACTAAATCACCGCTAACGAGTCGTTTTTCAGACGGTGACTAACAAAACAACGCGGTTTACAGATGTTATGCGTCAAATGTCAAGGGCCTCTGACGAGCTTTGCCTTTTTAAAATGCAATGTTTCGACATCACCTATGGGCGACCTCGGTCTCTCCTGGTATACTTCGGGATACGACACAGTTATGACTAAAAAAAAAAAAAAAAAACCGTGTAGAAAAAAAGGGAATTTAGAATTTACGCGCACACGCAGGCGACTCGCATAAATGTCCCGCGGTCGCGATGCACTACGGCCGCAACCGCGCGAATAAAACTCACTATTAAAATGTTAATCGTGCGCATTACGGCGCTCGCAAATCACGAATAATTTACTCCGCGCGCTATTATTGCCGCTCCGCGATAATGTCGGACTTTGCGGACTCCGCTGTAAAAATAGTAAAATACATAGGTAAAGGACAGGAGCGTTTCTCGGCGAGTATAAAATGCAATACCGCGAGTCCGATGCATTAAACCGATGATATCGGTGATTCATTGGCGTAAATTAACGGTTACGGTGGTTTCCTCGGAACGAGTTTAACACCCTTTCGTTTTCCACTTCGCAGCAATTTTCATCTCAGTTATTTCAATTCGCAAACGATAATAAACGCGCGACGACGTATACACCTGCCGAGAAAATAAAGCGTCCCAAAGTGTCCAAAAAGAAGATGGCTCGCGAGACCAGCTTATGAGACTTTAACGCACCCTTTTTCTTTCTCTATATATCTTTTTACCCTCTGTTCTCTTTTCTCGTTTTCGCTGTCGGGACCGTTAGTTGTGCGCCACCGCAGTGGTTGCAAGTTTTATTCTCCTACGCGACGGGCCGCGAGGCTTTGCTCGGTGATAAATACGAGCTCGGAGAACTAAGCTCGGCCACTTTTCCTCTCAAATGTCACCGAATGCACCGGTGGCTGCGTCCTCGGAGAGGGATCGTTAACAAGAGCTTGCGCAACAAAACAGCCGGGCATTAATGCAAAAATAATCCGACGCGCAAGTAGGTACTCGGCGAAGCACGAGCGCGATGCACGATTTAATGGTTCGCTTTCGCATCCATCCCCGTTTTCTCAAGTACCTTTTTCCATCCTTGCCCTGCCGCGAAGAGATCTCGACCGCCCGACAATTGAATTAATTTTCGCGCGCAGACATCGTTAAAACCGTTATGCAATTGTGGCGCACCACGACTTTGTCGTGTCGCTTTCGCTTCCTTGTTTCTCTCTCTTCGCTCTGCGTGAATTGTGACAATAGCAAAATTATTCAACTTTTTCGTATCGCATTTAGATCACTTTAACAGTACCGCATTATGTTATGATTTAATTTATAAAATTTTAATTACATTAATGTATTTGTGTTAATATAATTGTATTCAGATTAATATATTTATATTAGTAATATAATATTATAATAATAATTCATTAATATATTTACATTCATGTAATATTATATTTATTAGAAAACCATGCATTATTAGTTACCAAAGGAGCAATGATAACTCAATTCTTCGAGTTAATATGATATTTTATTATTTTTAACTTCTACGTATGTCAAAATGTAAATCAATCCATCTCTGTGGCTAATTTCGAAATAAACAACGTTCACATATATGAATGCATTTAGTAAATAATAAACTAAATTTGAGTTAAAGCTGGTTAAAACGACTCACTAATTATGTGGGAAATTGGGTTTGGGCAAAAAGGAATTAATTTTCACATGTAATGTAGGCTTATAATGTGGTGAATAAAAGATGTCATGAACAATAATGGATTGTTTTTAAGCTACGATGTATCAAATGTGTAAACTTGTGCTCACAAAGCAGCTTTGATATATCTTAAAAGCTATCCATTATCTTATATCTATTAACATCTTCATTCGCCACATTAAGTCGACTGGAACCCAATTTTCCACACTGAGAAAAAATTATTCATATTAACGAAATTAATTTAGTCAAATAAACATTTTTTTCTGAGTGCACATAATTAGTGCGATTTAATATATTTGTTTGAGTAAAATTGTTTAGTTCCTACTTTAGTTATTAAATTAACGGCGTATTGAATAAGAGTAGTAGCGAAAATGAGTATAATTTGATATTATGAATTTAACAATGCAATGACGAAGAAAACAGATTCAGTTATACATTTTTAGATTTTACATAACAAAGTTTTACGCCGGGAAAACTCGTGCGTACGATAAAATTATAAAAAAATTCGGAATTCGTTCGCTTGCTCGAAATTCTTGAAATTCATTTTATAGCGGAGAGAGAGAGAGGAATACACGGAAGGTGTGAAATCCTAGCGGTGGCGAATAGAAAAGTGCCTTCGATCCCCGGATTATTGTAGCGGTTCGCCGAGTCGCTGGGGGCGTTTGATAGCCGACGTACATTATTGTGCATACGTGTACTTTGGTGCTGATAGACGCGCGGACTTATCGAGCCAGGAAGAGTCCGATACGATCCACCAGCTAGTCAGCCAGCCGGTCGTTGTACCTACAAATCCGCATTGTCGGCCGGAATGCATAAAGCTCGTCGTTCCTGTGCCATACTGCCATAACGATTCAAAACGATGAATCGACCTTCCTTTGTAGACCTGAGTGCTTTTTGTCCCGAATTTGCCAGGAGAAATGGGTCGATCGCTCTTGCGTGAATGCGTACACGTATGAGTGTGTGTGTTGTGTGTATGTGACATACATCGTGTGTTTCTGTGCCTACATCGAATTTACATTGGCCACATGCCGATAGGCACTGAGTACATTCATTAAGTAGTGTAAGCTCCGTAAATTTATCGTTCACATCTCATTTCCTGAAGATATTCTGGTTTAACATCACTTTATGAAAAGCGTGAAATACAGAAGTAATTTTAGATGCCTTGCGAACTTATACTGAAATTATAGTTAAATTGTAATACAATTGTAATTACAGCTATTATTATCGTAAAAATGATGATAACTACATTTTTATGATAATAATAACTATAATTGCAATTATTATAGTTTAACTATAATTTCAGTGTAAGTTTGCGAGGCATCTAGGATTACTTTCGTATTTCATAAACTTTTCATATATTTATTATTATCATTTTTATGGTAATAATAACTATACTTTTGGGTACTAACTCTACATATTTGTTGATAGAATTACACATATAGTTATTATTACTAACAGCAGTAATAATCATAATTATAGTAACATGTATAATTATAGTCACAATACAAATAATATAGTTACAAACAGAGTTGTAACACAGAGGCAAGTAACACGTTACTTTGTATATAATAACGATTTGGTAATGACATTGTGAATTTTTTATGATGGTAATGCTAACATCAAAGTTAGAAAAGTTTTAATCGTTACTTGTAATGAATTGAAAAAGTCATTCGTTGAAAAAACTAACTCTGAAAAAAATACTGAAAAAAAAATAATTCCTAATTTGTAACGCGTTACTTTTTAATAACGAGTAACGTTACGCGTAACGTTATGCGTTACTCGTTATACTTTTTCAGTGTAACGCGTAATAGTGACAAGTTACTTTTCAAAGTGACTTTTCTAACCTTAATACAACCTTAGTGTTCAGTTAGTTAGCGTTACCGTCATAAAAAATTGCAACATCGTCATCAAATTGTTTACTATAAAAAGTAACGACAAAATAACTGAAAAATAACGTTTGCCAACTCTGATTACAAATATAAAAATTTTTTTCAGAGTAGGACGAAACTACATAGATTGTCTCGATTTTTCCTTTTCATAGTATTTATACAATTCTTGGATTCTTAGATTATATCTTCTCTTAGCACTTCAAGTATCAGACGTAAGCGAAGCGCGAAGAAGCGAAAATAAAATCATTTGATCGTGTCTGTGTTTGCAGGTTCATCCATGCGGTCGTTATCGGCACAACACCGTGGTTTTCATCCTGGCGAAGGAATACAATTTGAAGAATCTCAGAACTATTCACAGGCTGGACCGGTTGACCAGCGGCATTCTCCTATTCGGTAGAACGCCGAAGAAGGCAAGGCAGATGGAGCACCAAATAAGAAATCGACAGGTTGGTTGCATAAGCGTACGTCTCGGGTATGCGAGAAAGAAAAACATATAGATGCAGCTGGCGTCGCTCGTCCATCGTTAAATGACGGAGACGCTTACATTGGCGTACGAATACGACAACTGTAATCGTTTCGTATATGTTGTATGTCTTCACATTCCAGGTTCACAAACAGTACGTGTGCCGAGTGGAGGGTGAGTTTCCTGAGGAGGAGGTGATCTGTTCGGAGCCAATCGAAGTCGTCTCCTACAAGATCGGTGTCTGCAAGGTCTCCGAGAAAGGCAAAGATTGCGTCACCCGCTTTAAGCGTCTCAGCTACAATGGCAAATCGTCGGTGGTGCTGTGCAAGCCACAGACCGGACGCATGCACCAGATCCGCGTCCACCTGCAGTACCTCGGCTATCCCGTGGTGAACGATCCTCTTTACAATCACGTGGTCTTTGGGCCGCATAAGGGAAAGGGCGGTAATATTGGCAAGACCGATGAGGAACTCGTCCGAGATCTCATCAGCATTCATAACGCCGAGAATTGGCTCGGTATGGACGGCGATTCTGATATGAGCCTGTTCAAGCCGAAACTGGAATTGGAGGAACGCATGCTGGGCTCCGGCAATGACAAGGACAACGGCTCCTCGCCATCATCCACCCCGGGTTTGGTCGAGGACGAACAGCAGCAACAACCGCAGCAACAGCAGCAGCAACAGCAGCAGCCGCAACAGGAATCCCTCAAAGTCACCGTGGGAACGCAGACAGGCTCGGAACCGCCAGATTCCACTTTCGCCAACGACAAGGTCACTGTTGACCCGCACTGTTACGAGTGCAAAGTCAAGTATAGGGACCCGAAGCCGTCAGATCTGGTGATGTATCTGCACGCGTGGCGTTACTGCGGTCCGGGATGGGAGTACGAAACGCCGCTACCCGCGTGGGCGGCGAGCGATTGGACCGGCGACGATCGATAGTTCAGACACCGTGATCGAAGACGATCCGCACGGATTCCTTGGCGAGCAGTCGTCGTCGTTGTCGTTGTCGTCATCGAGTCTCAACCCTCTTTTTTGATATCCTTACCCCGTGCCTTCCATCCGCCAATGAGCGATCTTGACCATCGTACGCAAACAAGTACATGTAGACGAATACGCATACATGCAGACATATACACACAGTAGACACAAACGTGCATCCCCTTACAACTTGGCCGTCGGACTTTCCGGGATGCTGCGATCCGAGAGAAATGGAGATTGCTGGAACAATCTCACGTCGCTCGATATGTACATTTCTGCAAACTCGTTGTCGATACGTAAGCGACAACTTGGCGTTATAATGAAGCGATTCCGACGGGTCACCGTTTATGCGCAGAAATTCACGCTCGTTCTCTCGCGACAAATTTGCCCGTCGCGTGCGTTCTCGTTTCGTTATATTTCTGGCAAAGTCTCGCACAAATCCCTCATGCGACGATTTTACGCGGGAAACGATCCGAGACGCGACGCTATTATGCGGATTAATCATAGCGACAAAAGACAACCGTTGTTACCGATCCTATTACCGCAAAGCTGTCCCGATTTCGGGAGACAGTTAATAAATCAGATTATCATTATTGTTATTTTTGTCTCACCGCAGCAATTTTCTCAATCATGTTTCCTTCGAGCAAACCTGGAGCGCTTTGTACAGTTACGCAGTAAAGTTGCGCCGAGATGTCGTAATAAGATGCAATGTGATTGTTCCTACAATCGTTTCTCTCCGCGTAACAGCCGTAAGAATGTTCTTGCATGGTCGGTTGATCGATGTGGATCTTGTAAGTCGCAGGACTTCGTTGTAGCTTCCGAATCAATGATGAATATTGATTTTTTTTGCTATCAGAAAGATATATTGTGACAAACATAGACGATCTGTGATTATATTACCGCGATATTTATCGATCAAAATATTTAACAATAAAGATGCAGCCGCACAGCGAAGCGGCAAAGATGAAAGATAATTTTATTTTAAATTGTGATGTGGAAAGATACGATTAACTGAATAATTTTCGTTCAATTGTAATACGAATGATATTTCACGCGCAGAAATTTGTATATAAAAATCATTTGTGCAAACGCTCTAGCAGACTGAGACAAATGTATGTTCTGGAAAACGCGATAGTCTCGGTCGCTTTTATGAGCAGCAGCGGTCAAAAAGTCACTGCCACTGGAGCGAGGTACCCCTAACATGTTAGAGAAGATTGATGCATCTGTCGGAGGTGGTATTCCGATGGATCGTATCATTCATCTTGATTTATGACGTACATAGAAACGTGGAAAGCCACGCGTCTCTCGTCTATTTTCTATGGCCGCAAGAAGTCGTCCGGTCCGGGCGCGACTGTTACTCTCCAATCTTACGGAATTCATTGATTCACGAGAGATACCGCTTGATCCATTTCTCAAAATTCCAGCACTTTGCAGAAGCAATGTCTTATCATCTAAGAATAAACGACGGCGCGCGAAGTAGCGGTAGTATGTGACGTTTCGCACTCGATCAGCGTTCTCGGGAGACGTTCTCGGTAAATCACCGTCGTGACTTCGAATTTGACTTTAAAATTGACTTCAAATCGGACGGAAGTGAACAGACGATATCGATTATATTCGGCAACAGTGTTGCTTTTGGCATCAAATCCACCTCAGTACTTTGGCTTGACAGAAGTCAGCTATAACTGGGAGATAAATTTATCCTCGACGGCTCCGGCTTTGGAACAATTTCAACGAAGTCCTGCGATTTCCGTATTATCGTATAGTGGTTATATCGCTAATATACTTTAAAGAGAAAAATATATACATCGGTATCAATGCTAGTAGGAAACTCTATGATGTGGTATCTTTGTTCAGGGCCGACGAACTGTGTATAGAGTGGTGAAATACTCTACACATGTGAATTTGGCACGTGTTGAATTTTCACACATGTCGAGCTACATGTAATATAAATTTTTAACAAGTAATTTATTGGATTTTTATTGGCGATATTTTAATGAACAATGCTGCGCGCTCCATTGGCTCATGGCAGAATCTTCCTTCCTTTGGGCGACCAATAAAATGTGGCAAAGGGCTACATTTGATGATAGGAGAGTAGATGATATATATATATATATAAATCTATTATTAAAATATTTAAATTTAGCTCTAATCAGATCCTCTCGCCCGTTGACTATTCCACACATGTGAAAAATTTACTTCGCCGGCCCTGTCTCTATTATGGCCGTTTTTATTTCTGTAGTTCAATTTTAATTTCGGTTCAACTAACTCTTCAACTTTTTCTAGTTCTAAGAATTAGAAAAAAAAATGAAGAATAAGTTGAACCGAGATTAAAGTTAATCTACATTGGTAGAAACGGGAAATTACTCGTCAGTCTCCTAACGCGCCAAGTTCGCCAAGTTCTTCGTAGGATATCGAGTGCAATTCTCGAAACTGTGGACACCACGTATGGTAATCGGCATTATTTCCTACGACGACGAGACCGCGTTCTCGTTGAAGACAGTGGTCCGATTTCCATTCACACGTGCACGAAACGTTTCGCACTGTTTCGAGAATAGACTCCTTGAATTCAGAACGACAGGGAGAAAGAGGAGGAATAGAAGGAGGTAGAATTGTATCCTCCGAAGTGGCATAGGTAGGGGGCTGACGTACGGAAACTGCGATAGAGGTGCGTCTATTTTTATGGCAGATATTTAAAGTGGGGAATCCATGTGCGGTGGCGTGAGTCCAGCGGCAGATTTCTCCAACAATAAGCGTGATCTTGCCGGAAGACAGCCAATGATCATGCCAAAGAGCGTGCGACCAGCGAGCTTTCAATCATATCGTGCATAACGTACCTTTTCTCGAGGTCGACGAGATATCTCGAGATGAGCGTGGTCCTACCGCGCGGTCGGGTCGAAGGGGAGAACACACACAGAAAAATATCACTCTGTTGTTAAGAAAAGTGATTATATACACAATTAATTTTCTTCCTTTTAAGCAACGATTATCTCTAACAAAGAATATTTTCTTGATAATAAACTTAAAAATGTACTTATAAATTTAGAAAAACTCTCATTATTATGTAATCGAAACAAGAATTTATTTTCTTTTGAAGAATATTATAAAATTGATCGAAGAAGTGACTTTATTCAATCTTGATTGAATATTAAACTTAATAGGACTTAGAATATATTTTGAATATAAATTTGACGCTTGTGATGAACTATGATAGATTTGCGGATATATGAATATTTGAAATACTTGAAACACAAATAATTATTACTAGCTTGTACAGTAAGTATTTTTCTGTGTGCAAGGTGTTTCGCAACAAGTACAATCCGAGGAGCGAGAGTGAAAAATGCGAGAGCAAAACGTGCTACAATTTTATTTTATTACAAGTCGTCGCGTTCTCTCGTCTCCGTGAGTCTTCGAGAGTCTGCGAAAAGCACGCGAAGCGTGTGTGTTTTCAACTTCCATCAGCTTGCAAGTTGCAGGCTTCTCCTGTCCGCCGTTATTCCATTCGCTATCGCAGAAATTAGTTTCCATTTACATCAAAACTCAGATAATTCTCATTTATAACGTCGTAACTTAGTTGAATGCGCGTTCCTTTTCGTTCTAACAAGTGATGTTCAACTGATTGCGAGTTTTTACCTACAATCTATGCAAGCTCGAAACCGTGTGCTCTTTACTGATGTCCATTTCTACCAACGTAGATCAACTTTAATCTCGACTCAACTCACTCTTTATATTTTTTTTTAATTCCAAGAACTAGAAAAAGATGAAGAGTTAATTAAACCAAGATTAAAATTAAACTGCATAGGTAGAAACGGACATGTGAGTCTTGTTAATTCACATTAAAAATGAGATAACTTGTATTGTTAACTTTGAAATAACTTTGTCACCGAAGTAAGCATGTAGTAAACGTCATTATCTGTATACGAATAAAAAGTACTCACATGACTTTAGACTCATTGTTAGTGTCACTTGCGTAAAAATGGATAGTAACTATTGTTGTTGCTGTTGTTTCATGAACTTTTTATTTCCGAACGATCGTGCTGCATACGCGCTTGTTCTGTGCGATGTCGAAGTCCTCGTACACGCATACGGGGTCTGTTTTGCGTCATTCGGCGCGATAACGCGCGGCACAAACGTGTGCACAAGAGCGGCGGACAGCGACGGGCGAGTAGCAAAAACACGTTTCGCGTGTTACGCGGGCTGCAGAGCCTGTATTTCAGCGTCGAGAGACCGTTAAGTCGTCGTGAGCAGTGATGGGAAGTGATCCAGAAACAATTGGGCGAAGTTACAGACGCGGCGGATGCATCAGATTACTATGCCTTCCGATGAAATTAGCGACTTTTTGACTCTTAATGTCATAATCCAACATACATCTCTTTTTCTAACGGGGCCAATTCACGTGCGACCGTGTCTGGAGTTTGCCGAGGGATGATTTCCGACGACACAAGTGCTACGACCTACGATTATTATGTTACGATATGCCGTAACAACAAGATTTAAATTAAATTAAGTTCGTACTGCCGCGACGTATACTTAATTTACATTTAGTACGGTCGGAAATTGTGTGTTTGCTAAGTATATCTTTAGAATAGCTTCCCATTTTAGTTTAGAAACGAGAGCGTGAGAGCCTTAGGAACGACTGCTTTTAGAACTGGCGAGCTATTAACTTGATAGATCCTTTTTAACAAACTGGACACTCGATGGGATCAAGATACGACCATTGAAAGAGTTATCCTTTTTCGAAGTACTTAAGGCTTAACGCTGAATGCTATATAATATTGTGCGATATATTAGTGCCTAAAAATGTTCGAGAAAAATGTGCGTCGTTAGTATGGTGCCTAGATATTTTTTCAATCTGGAGCGAGCACTTGGGATGAATCGATCCTGCCATCACTGCCCGCGAGTTAAGAATAAAGGAGAAGCGAAAATAAAAAGGAATGTAATATTGGATGCGCAACGGAATGAAATGTGGATTTGGTATAGATAATATAAATATATGTATACATAAGATGAAAATAAGAGAATGGAGGTAACGTAACACAACGGACCTATCATAAAAGACAGTGTGTGCGCTTACTAACACAACCGGGACAGCTCGCCTCCTACGGCGAACTACCCCGAGAATGTAATGGCGCTAGCTTAAATCTATTATTTAAGTAACTAACGATAATTCGAGAAACCGCGAAAAAGACAGTTCCGACTTTAGTGGCGCTAAGAGAGAGAGAGAGAGAGAGAAGGGAGCGAGAGAGCGGGAGAGAACGAAAGAGTGCGAGAGAACGAGAGACAGGGAAAGCAGACGCAACCGGTCTGCGGAACGAGCGAACGTGCTTTTGTATATATGTATTGTATACGCACATTGTACCGTATATCCTAAAGTCACATTATTATCCGTACTGTAGCCGGCGGAACATTTAGTGCTAGCGAATTCTCTTGTATGATGAACGAATAAATGCAAAGTATCGTTCGATAAAACTGCGGCGAATATTCTCTTCAGATGTACCCAGTCTTACGTTTCACTTCGAGCTTGCAAGTAGCACGGTTTGCGTTATTTGAATCGTATGCATGATTCATGAACGAGAGGTTCGACACTCGTTTCACTTCGAACGCCGTGACGTTCGGCAAAAATATTCCATTCAATAGCCATCTCATTTATTTCGCGTAATACATCGTCGATATCGTTACCATTACTATAATTCACGAGCTTTTCGAGAGCCCGCAATGTGAATTGTAACGTAATTTCTACGAAAACCGCGTAACTGAGAGCATACTATTTGCATAAGAAAACGTGGGAGGTAAATATTAGTCTTACATGACTCTAAGTAAACTCGGCCAATATTCGAGGATATAAATCGAATTTTCTCATATTTTTTCGCGCACACGATCCTTTCTCTCCGATGTCGTTTACTTTACTGAAAATCTCACAGTGGCTTGTTGCATATTTTCATGTCGCCATCTCTTCCAGAGTATTATTTTTGAAAAGGTAAGATAGGATCGTTTGTGTGATTCACGCACACACATGTAGAACTTATAAATTCCTTAATATAATAGAAGTCTACCATATTGAATCAACTTTAATTTTATCAATTTTTCTTTCGTACTCCACATATAATTATTCCTTCTAATTTCTAGCGGTGAATGGCCATCGTTAGACGAATTTTCGCTTCAAAGCACTTTGCTTCGTTGGTTTTACTTTTCTTCATAAATGTTAAACATTACGAGAGTTTCGATTTAATTTTGTTTAACGCATGATCTTTCTAAGGAACACTTAAAATCTGCACGTATATAATAAGGTTTTTCTCTATATGTTTCCTTTATTAGTCGAACTTCCAGGATGGATGTCAACCCGGGTTCGAAGAAACATTATTACAGAGGAATCGTGACTATCGTGTTTATATTCATTTATATACACTGAAAATAAATATAAAATTTTACAGGGATTGTTCTAAATATCTCTTCCCGTTATATTCTCTCTAATCTCCAGTTTTATCTCAACTTTTCGATGTCGCTCTTTTCTGTTCATTCAAACGCGCTTCGATTTCTGGCCTAAAATGCCTGATCAGACCCTGTACAGGCCACGCGGCGCCGTCCGCTAAAGCGCATATCGTGTGCAGTTCTATTTGTTTCGTAAGTTCCCACAGCATGTCTATCTCGTGTACCTCGGCGTTACCTTCTACAAATCTACGAAAAAAAATTATTATAAAACCGAATAATAATATAAAAGCAACGTTTCATGAACATTGTAGTTCATTAAACATTGGCATTCCAAGAACGGATATATATACGGAGATAACCCACATAGCTTCTATGCAAAAAGTACCCATGGAAATCTCAAAAGTATTACCCGCGCGGATAATAATTTTTTATATACGAGATAAAATGTTAATTCTTACCTTTTTAGTATTTTATACATCCAACTGATACCCTCGCGGCAAGGCGTGCACTGACCGCAGGATTCGTGCTTGTAGAAACTTATCAAACGAGTGATGGCCTTGATTATATCCGTCTGTTTATTCATCACGATTACTGCGGCCGTGCCAAACGAGCTTTGTACTCTGATGAGATCATCAAAGTCCAGCAAAACGGTGTCGCACGCGCTAAAATTTTTGACTGTGACTTTTGGAACGAAATCGAATCATTGGACGACAATCTCTTTATTTACCTCTTAGGAATGACTGGAGTCGAAGAGCCACCGGGAATAACACCTAACAAATTATCCCATCCTCCGATTACACCTCCCGCGTGCCTCTCAATCAGCTCTTTCAGAGGAATGGACATTTCTTCTTCGACGGTACATGGATTGTTCACATGCCCAGAGATGTTATAGAGCTTGGTTCCGTGATTGCGTGGACGTCCAAATGAGGCAAACCACGCTCCACCTCGGCGACAGATTGTCTGTATAAATATTTTCAATAAGAAATAAATACAAAAAATGGCCTTGTATTAAATTAACAAATACAAGACTAAAATAAATAAACAAATAAAAAATTAATATATAATATAATATTATAAAATGTACGTATATTTAATACAATTAATTAAATATACATTTTATTAATTTTGTATTTTTTATTTGTTCCTACATTTTGATCTTTTTAATCTTATAAAATAAAAGATAGACTAAAATAAAAAAATAAAATATAGAAGAAAAAATATATTAATAACACCTACAGGCGCTACTGCTACGGTTTCGACGTTGGTGACGGTTGTGGGACATCCAAACACGCCGACATCAGCTGGAAATGGTGGTTTTAGCCTCGGTTTCCCCTGTTTTCCCTCAATAGATTCTATAAGAGCGGTCTCCTCACCGCAAATGTATGCACCCGCTCCTCGTTGCACAAAAATGTCGAAATCGTAGCCAGAGTTGCAGGCGTTCTTTCCGATTAAACCGGCCTGGTAAGCCTCGGCTATAGCAACTTGCATGTTGGACGCCTCGTTGTAAAATTCACCACGTATGTAGATGTAAGCGGCGCAGGCTCCCATAGCGCGACCAGCAATTAGGCAGCCCTCCACAAGTTTGTGTGGATCGTGGCGCAGGATCTCGCGATCCTTGCACGTCCCTGGCTCGCCCTCGTCGCCGTTAACCACCAGGTATTTGGGCCGACCATCGGATGGTTTGTTCATGAAGGACCACTTCATTCCAGAGGGAAAGCCGGCTCCACCACGGCCTCTCAGGCCGGAAATTTTAATCTCATTGATGATCCAATCGGCGCCCTTTTCTACTATTTCCTTAGTCTTATACCAATCGCCACGGCTTATGGCACCCTTCAGCCGCCAGTCATGTCTGCCGTACAGATTCGTAAAGATGCGGTCTTCATCGGCCAGGGGACTTCCTTGTTTCTAAGAAAGAAAGAAAGAAAGCTAACAATACAGAAACTTGGCATTAATGGTTGCGTTCAGTAGAAAAAGCACCTAGAACCAGGATTGTACGTTTATGCATAAAATATAATAATGTACATCTATATGTATATAATGTAAACTATATAAACTATTTCATATATCATCTATAAACAATCTATGGATTATCGAAGCCTACATTCTTTGGTATTACACTAGAATTTCTATTTTATATATTATTTATTAAAAAATACTGATCAGATATATTAATAATCATAAAACTCAATTATTCCTTTCTATATTGTATTATCCAATTTATAATTTATATATTTTACATTGCTTGTATCGTCTACATGAAAAAGATTCATAAACTTAAGGTAAATAATACGTAAAAATTCCGTGTAAATGTAATCTTGAAATATACAGCACAACCCTGATTATAACTATTATAAGATTATATTCTTTAACATAATTCTTGCTTTTATTTCCTCACTGACTGTAAATGTATGATCCAATTCTAATAAGACTCTTGTAACAGTTATCTTATAACAGTTGCTTTCTTTTTACTCAAGGCAGTCCTATTGATCTTGTTCATTTTAACTGTACTTGAAAAAGATGAAGACACGTCGAAGCTTTGAAATAAAGGAGAGGGAGGGTTATTAAAATATGAATAGACGTTGAGATTGTTGAGAAACACTCACCTTTCCTTCCGGGGCGGCATCGGCGAGTGTTCTCTGCTGCTGACTGCTCAAACTCGATCCGAGGAGACCTTTAAATATAGTGCAATTTTATTTAATTACATAACCTCGTAGATTCATTGCAACGAGGGGAAACTATTTTCGAAGACGTAGGAGATAACGTTCGTTCGCCGTTTCGTTGCGGATGATTTATTCGCGATTCAAGACAATTCGTATAGCCGCAATAATAAGGGGATACTTAAAACTCACCTAATTGTCTCCTCGGAATCTGAAAACAACGCACTATGGCACCCGCCATTTTGCGGAACTCGGATTCCCTCAGTGGCGCAACTGAGAAATTTCTCAGCCTCCTCGATCGATAAGGTCGCAGTATCTGTTATCAGGGCCACCGATTGAAGGTCTTTAATAGTAATTCGTTGAATAATTACTATACGATAGGTGTCTTTGTTTAATATACAGGATAAACAAGGACGTCTATTGTATAGGCCGCGGACTAAATGCACGGTGTAAACGTAGCCAAACAAAGACATCTATCGTATAGGTTGCGGACTAAACACACGATGTAAACGTAGCCACAAGGACATCTATCGTATAGGTCGCGGACTAAGCGTACGGTATAAACGTAGTCTTTGATAGAGTGAGTTGGAGCTATGGTAAGAGTTGGAGCCTGCGACGTAAACAAAACTTGCGACAACAGCGCAGTGGCGCGATCTTACAATGGAGCGCTCAACCTACCTCAACCGCGCGCCGTTCTGAGTGAATACGTGTACCTCCGCTGTTTTGTCGCGCAAAGCGCAAAGTTATATGGATCGTCCGTCGTCGTCTGCGTCTTACGGTGGTGACACGTGAACCGCGTGTCCTCATTTAAAAGGCCGTCCCGGAGTGACGATGGAACGCGGACATCGTACGCGCGATTCATCCGACCAGTATTGATCCCGGATCACCAAATCCCGCAGGATTCCTCGGCGAAGCTGTTCGTACACCTGACATCCCTGACACGCAAGAGCAACTGGAAGATTACTAGACGGTGAGATCTGCCGCGTCATGTCCTCCAGAAGAAACAAAGGCGGCCTCCTGGCCAGGGTGAATTTCCCCCTTTACACCCTGCAGATGCTTACCAGCAGGCACATTCTAGTGGGAGGCGGAGGCGGCTCCTCCAAGACTGGAATTGCCAATGGATTTGTGAGTTTCTTCTGGCTTAGCAAGCAGATTGCCAGCTGAATCTGTCAGTTTGTGATCATTTAAATGGACTATGTATCATTTAATGTAATTACAATATGGCTTACTCACAGATTCTATTTGATCTCCTCATATTCTGCTAATAAAGTCTGTTAAATTTATTATTTAATGGCAGATTTCTGTTATATGTAATCATACTCCGTAACAGATTCTGTTATATTTCTGCTGGAATTCTGCCGAAAAAGTTTACAGTAGACATTTTTGTAATCTCTATTTCCTATTTGGCTATCTGAAATTTACCTTTTGTTTTTTTTCATAAAATTTCCTTTTTCTTCTTGATTCGAGACTATAACATGTCATTTAAATGCGACTATTTAAAGACCAGTTTGTTATTGCAGGAAATTTTTGAATTGTTACATAACGGAGTACATTTCGTTGCCGAAGAAGTAACCAGACATGAGACAGGTCCCAGCGTAGTCATGAATTGTGCCTCACATAATAATGGCAAGAAGACATGGATAGTTGCTGGCCAGGAGAGCCATTGTCAACTGTACAATGTAAATCCCAAGGTGGTGACTTCAGAGAATGGAGAATTGATCAAAGGGCCGACAGCAGTGGTTAATAAAGATGGCCTTAGGCATAGAAGAAACAGTGAAAAAGTGGAAGATGTTCATTCACCAATGGAAAGGATAGAGGAAATTAAAGATGACAATTCGAACGTCAAGAGCAAGAAGCTTCAGTTAATACTCAAACCTGCTGATAGCGTGCAGACAGCTTTTGGGTAAGATAGTTTGATACATTGGATGCATTTAGTATTATAACAGATCACTAAGCTGGCTAAGTAGTAATTTGATGTGATTGATTGGATCTAAAGGTAAAAATCAATCACATTTTACTGCTACTCAGTTGCACTTACAGTATTGAATTCACTCAAGATTACTAAACTATGAAGATTACCTCATCCCCATTCTTTTATAACGTCACCGTGAACCCTGTGCGAGGAGAGAAAGCAAGAGGGAAAGCTATAGATATCTTTGTCATTCAATTGACGGACTGAGATTCACGGTCAACGTTTTGCTAATATATCCCTTACTCACAAACTTGCCAATGAGGTAACCTTTATAGTTCAGTAACCTTGGGTTGTACCCATTTATTACATCGAAAAGTATTACACTAATTTCTAACGAGAACTTTCTCGCTTATAGAAACGGTGAGCCTTTACAAAGAGTTGTCAGGGTGAGCTTGCAAGGAACAATTATGGCCACAGGCAGCACAGATGGTAGAGTTAGATTATGGAAGTTCCCGCAGTTGCACAAATTGTACGATCTTGACGCGCACGGGAAGGAAATAGACGACTTAGATTTTAGTCCGGACGGTAATCTGCTGGTGAGCATCGCTAAGGACGGAAAGGCCTTCTTGTGGAATCTCAACGATGGCACAAGGAACAAAGAACTCACTTGGACAGTGCCGGATGGCGTGAAGTACATGTACAAAAGATGCCGATTCAGAAAATTGGCAGAGAATAAAACAAAGCTCGATCTGTTCGTGCTTTCCAACGCCGTCGCGGCGAAAAATCCTAGTTTCCTTCAGTTGTGGGACGTCCATACTGGAGCCATCACCAAATCCGCTTCTTACAAGGAAGCATTGTCAGCACTAGCCGTTTCTGATGATGGTAAATTCGTGGCCGTTGGCACAATGTTCTCCGGTAGTGTTGATATATTCGTGGCATTCAGCTTGAGGAAAGCACTCCATGTTCCTGGAGCCCACAGCATGTTCGTCACCGGTCTAGAATTCTTACCAACGAAACTAGATGGCCCTGCGATTACCAGTAACACGGAAACCGCGGTCGTCAGTATCTCCGTGGATAACAGGATTTGTATACATAGTATACCATTTAGACGTAAGTATCTTATTGCGAACGAATAGATAGTTGTCTTTGGGATCTATTAAAGCTAATAAACTTCGTTTTTTTAACGTTTCAGACACACTGCCATTCTGGTTTGTCATCATATTAATAGTCTTATGTATATGTGGCGCGTTTATCTTTTGCAGTTATCTTGGTATATGACCCACGAAATATGCGATCGAGCTAATAAAGCAAGACATTATCTTTTCCTAATTATATTATATATTAGGTCGATAATTGTCCTCGCGTGTGAGAGATTAAAAGTAAACGTAACGCACGATTCACTCATAAACAGTGGCTGCTCAAAAACATTACATACACAGTCATAGGATTATTCGCGTAAAAGCAGGTGCTGACCGGCATCTCGTCCGATACGATATAATTAGCTTACGAAACAACGTACACGTAACTGTGAATATGCACAGTTTTAGCGTAAGAGGTATTCTCGGTTCATTTAGCGGTTACCATTCGATCTTGATAGTTGAATTTATCGGATAGAGTATACAGATTTTTTCAGAAAGCGTTTGCGCGATTTAGATGTAGACGTGACGTCAGTCGGGGTGCTACTGTGATAAATAAATGTTGGAGTGCTTCCAACAAATCGGGGCTGCACCAATAGCACATTGATGTACATATAGATATTATGTTTTATCAATTATTAGCGCAAAAAGAAGGGATTAACAGCGCGATTATTTCTCTTCCGCATGAGTACGCTTAAATGGTTTCGTTTATGGCAAGTAATTCGAGACATGCGTTTCTCGTACTTACGGCGAACGATACTCTTTATCTCTTTCGTGTCACAAACGAAAATCCATAACGCATTTATGTTGTATCATGTATATTGACACCTACTAGTATATTTTTTCTTGATTATATATTCCTCCCTACTTTCTTCATAAAATATGTAATATACATGAATGATAAATATTCATAACGATCAACGCTGTACTAATCACCAGTAATTGTTACATTTTGCGAAGTGAACTTATAAGTACCATTACTTATTTAGGCACTTTCTAAAGTTTCTTAATTTATTTTTAGAGCACGTGTATTTTTATCGCAAATCCGGCTATTAATGGAAATTTATCCGAATAAAATTATGTATATATATATATATCATATATGTGGAATCTTTTGCTCGCGGAAGATTGTGCAATGAATTTGTAAGCGTCCCGATCACTTCATAATAATAATAAACTATTAAATATATTTCATCACTGGATTGAAAGAATTATTAATATATCCTATTAAACATAGTTTTATTATCATATTGGCTATATATATAACTTAATATCTATAAAATTAGATTTCAATTTTAATACCTATTTTTTAAATATAACTTCGTATTTGTATGTAAGTTTTTAATCATTCAAAAGTGTCACTTAAAAGTGAAAAATATTTAAATTAGTGACATAAAAACTTTTTTTATTAAAATATAGCTAAATTTTATTGCTAAAATACAGAATAAATTTAATAATCCTTTTTAAGTTCAATAATCATCTTTTTATTGAAAAAAAGAATTAAATAGAATTTGTGTAAAATTTATTAATATACATTATAAAATTTTCTATATTACACATGTATTAATCAACTTTCAATTCATTAATCAACACGTATTAATCAAATTTCTTCAATTTCTTATTATGCACACGTTAATCAAATTGCACTATTAAAATCCAAAGTTATTATATTTTTATTTCAAAACTCAAAGTTGCACGAAAAGCTTTAGACGATGAATTAACATTAACGAATTCATAAATCAAAATATGTATAATTGGCGTTCATCCAACTATAAATGATAAAATAATTAGAATATATGTACAAATAATAGATCTATTAATTCTGAATATATGTATATTAACATATAGTAATTACTGCGCGTAATTAAGTATTACGCGCAGATATTGCTGGTGGTATCGAATAATTGACATGCATTTTTCCATAGAATCGAACAAAAAGATATATGATATATTGCTTATTTAATAATACGATTTTATTAATATGTTTTCGCGAAATTAATAATTAATCAGAAAAGTTCCAAATTTAGTTAGTTTAGCTAAATTTAGTCTATTTTAATTACATTCACGATAAAAACAGTATACGTTTAAAAAAGGCAAAAATTTTATTATAAATAGTAGTGTAATCTGCTTTTGCAGTACTTGTCGAAGTTAGTGTTCCTACAATAATTACAGGACCACTATTATAACTATTACAGGAACACTATTTGCATTTATCATCTTTTGCCATCTTTCAAGCAGCATACAAATTACGAATACCGCGACGAAAGATGTCTCGTCTTTTGATGCGATGAAGTTGTCGATCCATTTCTTGATATCTGCTTTATTTTGTAAGTGTATTTTGAAGACGGTGTGCTTAACCGGAATAAGATCATTAGATGGCGCAATGTCTGGAGAGTATGCTGGGTGGAAAAGGATTTCCCATTTAAGATGATACAGTGTTTGTTTGACCTTATGAGCAACATGAGGTCTCGCATTATTATCGAGCAAAATGACCTTTTCATTTCGATGCAACTGTCATTCTCTTCAATTGCTTGACTCAAACGTTCAATTGATTAAAAACTCATTTGAGTGAAGCAATTCAAAAGAAGTGACCTGGCTTCAAAATGACGCAAAGTCAATTTGCTCCACGACAATGCAAGGCCTTATGTTGCTTATAAAGTGAAACAAGCGCTGTATGATCTTGAATGGGAAATCTTTCCTCACCCAGACATCGTACTCTCCAGACATCGCGCCGTCTGCATATTACTTATTTCGATCGATGCAGCACAGACTCCGAAACGTACTTTCAAATTGAAGCAAATGTTGAAAAATGGGTCGATGACTTCATTGCGTCAAGAGACGAGACATTCTTTCGCCACGGCATTCGTATGCTGCCTGAAAGATGGCATAAGGTGGTAGATGCAAACGGAAAATATTTTGATTAAAACAATTGTATTGTTCCTTTTGCATTAATAAAAGAATTTTGATAATTAACGGCGAGAACTTACAAGTTATACACCTAATATTTATTTATTTTTTACTTATTTACATGAACTTACGTAATACATTGTGTGTGTGATTACGTACTACATTAAATTTTATAAAGAGAGAACTTCGAATTTATTATCTCCAAAAATATTTGGGATCATATTTTGCTATATTTTTTGCTAATTTATAATAAATTGGTTGTTTTTACTTGATTATTTTTATTCTTATTATACTAACTAGAATATACTGCATGTACATATTTTTTGCAGGTAATTCTAAGAGTGAAAGGAGTTTACGGAAGTGATCAATGCAGAAAAAATTATTTTTGTTTTTACATCAAAGCAACCAGTTTAAAGACATCAAGATGAAGATATAATAATAATGGATATGTTGTTTAGAAAGTTTGAACTATTATTATGTAAAAATATTTGACTTAATAATTTGTAAGCTGTCGTGGTTATTTTGTTTCTTTTATGATAAGAACTTTAGTCATTATTTAATATATTTATACTAATTATAGACTATTTTTTTAAAGCCAAATTACCTAAATAATATTATTTGTTGTTTTTTTTAGGTTAAAAAAACATTTATCATAACATTTTGACGTTAAAATAATGTCTGCTTATATTAGATGGGTGATAATAAAGAAACTTGCGAAAATGGCGGATGCATAAAATATACGTTCCGCTCTCACGCTCACTCGCCGTAAGCATCAGTTCAGCCTCGTTGTAAATCAAATATTAAATAAGGACAAGTGATGCTTACAAGCGCTGTAAGCGTAATACATAATGCACTCAAAATAAATTAGTTTTACTGACTAACGCAATCAATTTAAAAATTTTAGGATAAAGTTGACAATTTCAATACGTATCAAGTTGACAATTTCAATCAGTAATATATACACAATATATGTACAACTCATGAAAAATTTAGAAATAATACTTATAAATAAGACATAATAACTTATAAAATATGTTTACACAAAGTTTTATTAAGAATGATAAATATGTATATGAAATAATAGATAATAATTACAATCTTTCTACATATATAAGTGTTATTACATGAGGTATATATTTCATGTAATGCGTTTATATGCATTTAATGCACTGAATCCAATCTGCTTTGTATGCTTTGGGCATAAATTCCGCCCGCTAAAAGTATCGTATATCCCAAACAGGTGGAATATACAAGACAACAAACTAAATAAAGAATACAAGAGCAAAGCATTTGTATTTTGCTATACAACATGCTTTAGTATTCCTCTATATTTATGTATCACGAAATAACCACTAATAGCGAATTCGATTGGACTCACTCAGTGCGCACTGATGCACATTAAAACCGTCGTACACAAAATAACGTAAAGATATGTTTATAAATAAACATAGAAATTGATTAAATCGTGAAATACTCAATACATTTTATTGTACTATTAGATAAAATATGTATTTCATAATTCGAAATATTTGCATTTCATTTTTATACTCAAATTAAATTAGTGTACAACGGCCTTGCATTAGTGCTTGATTGAAAAAAAGATTGACTATTGCAGCAAATTAGATGGTAAAATATGACACAGCATTTTTAATTGGTTGCAGTAACCAATTTTGGGTTGCGTTAGCCTATCTGCAATTTCAGTATAGGATTTCGATAGGCTAATACAACCAAAAATTGAATTTCTGTCGCTTTTTACAATCTGGGAGTAGTAGTGATTGAACAAGAGCCTTTGAAGTTATTACATATTCATTTCCACAAATAAATGTCAATTTTTTTACGTTTTGCATTTAAATATAAATTATAAGACAAGTTCCCGACCGTATTATAAAATAATTATTTGCATATCGCATATTTCATTTCGTAGTTAATCTTGCAGATCTTTTTGTACCTTTTTCTTATACAAATGACGCAGTCAATATACATAATTTCAATGTTCTAACAGAATTCGCCATAAATCTTTTATGCGCCTTACAGTCATTTTATGTCAAGATTATAATTTATGATGGCGCTACTTATTACAATCACAAATCGATTCAACTCACAATAATTTCATTAATATTAACAGTAAGAAACTGAAATCATAATACAATACTACACTGAAAAAAAAGATTGGCTACTGCAGCATATTATAATAGATGATAAAATATGGCATAGCACTTTTAATTAGTTGCAGCAGCCAATTTTTGGTTGTGTTAGCCTATCGAAATCCTATACTGACATTGCGGATAGACTAACACAACCAAAAATTGGCTGCTGTAACCAAAAATTGTTAGATAGATTTGTCTTTATCATAATGTAGATCGTTTCTATCTTTGAACTTTTAATTTTTTCATGCGATATGCGATAGAACAATGATCACTTGCAATGTTATACATTTTGCACACTTTTGCATTAATTTGCATCTTAAACTTAGTTTTAAGAATCATTTAAATATGTATCGGCATCATCCGTACCCTACACTGAAAAAAAGATTGACTGCTGCAGCAAATTAGATGGTAAAATATGGCATAGCATTTTTAATTGGCTGCTGCAATCAATTAAAAATGCTATGCCATATTTAACCATCTAATTTGCTGCAGCAGCCAATTTTTTTTTTCAGTGTAGCTCGCGTAGCGCCACGGCAGTGTCAGTTGAGACATTACCGTTTTCAAAATAAAAAGGTAAGAATCATTTAAATATATATTGACTGCGTCATTTGTATAAGAAAAAGGTACAAAAAGATCTGCAAGATTAACTACGAAATGAAATATGCGATATGCAAATAATTATTTTATAATACGGTCGGGAACTTGTCTTATAATTTATATTTAAATGCAAAACGTAAAAAAATTGACATTTATTTGTGGAAATGAATATGTAATAACTATTAGGTCTTCAAAGACTCTTGTTCAATCACTACTATTCCCAAATTGTAAAAAGCGATAAAAATTCGCAATACAAAAATTCTTGGAAATTATATTCAAATACTTTTTAATAAAAAACAATATTTGCAATTAATAGAATAGATTTATAAAATATATCGGGAGGAGAATATCTTTTTTTTTTTTAGGAAGGGGAATTATAATTTATATTTATTTTTATATATTATTAATTTGATAATTGTTATAATTTTGAAATAGTTTATTTCATCGTTTTTATATATTTTACAAGTTAATTCTATCAATTGTAAGTGTTGTTTCATTGAAACATATTTTCTTTTTAAAATAATAAAAGAAGCCAATAAGAACCGACACTAGATGTGCGTGTGTACAATAAATTATTTATTAAATATTAACAATAACTTCGATATTTCATCATAATTAAAATAATTTATTTTGTACTTACTGGGAATGATACAAAAATCGTGGCGTCAAAATGTTTAAGCTATTATAAAATAATTTACATTTACTGTGTGTGTGTGTGTGTGTGTGTGTGTGTGTGTGTGTGTGTGTGGGCGCGCGCGCGACACAAATCATAGTATCGAAACGTTTAAGTTATTGTTAATATTTAATAATAAATAATTTAATGTACACACGCACATTCAGTGTTGGCTGTTATTGACTTCTTTTATTGTATCATTTATTGCTTTAGAGCCTTGTAATAATATTTTACTTATTTATTTTAATATATTTTGCAACAATTTTTATTGTGTATTTTCTCTTGAGTGAATTGGGGTTCAATCGTATAATTTTTTTTCTAGAACGGTAACGTGAAAAATGAAAATCTTTTATGTAGCGTGTAACATAAAAATTTTCACTTCTCAGATTTCCGTTCTAGATAAAAAATTACTTAATCGATACCCTGGAGCCTTAATCAACTTCTATTATATGCTCACATATTTCATAGCAACTGATGAAATTGATATTTCTTTTAAAAAAATGGTTAAAAATTTATAAAATATAATCAAGAAGGCAATTAAATTTTTTTATTATATTACTATATTACTTTTTATTATAAAAACAATCAGGTATCAAAGGTTAGATATCGAACCGGTTGACACAATTTAATGACAGTTAATACAATTTAAATAATTATAATATTTATAAATTAAATCAACATACAAAAATGAATTAAATATAAAAATTAAATATAGGTACGTTTCGGGACCACCAGTCCTTTTTCAGCTAACAGTTAAATGGTGGAATATTAATTTAACATAAGTCGGTGAAACAATGACTGCGTTCAGCAGAAAAAGCAGCTTTGCATCTGTTGTACAATTCTTTAATATGATTGGTTTATACATTTAGATCCAATAAGGAACTAAGGGCAAGATCAATCACATCAAAGAATTTTACAACAGTTGCAAAGCTGCTTTTTCTGCTGAACGCAGCCAATGACATAGTTTTAAGATCGATTATTTCAATGAATGTGCAATCAAAGTTCACAATGAAGTTATCTTACATATTTGAATCAGTGAAACTCTGATGTAGTGTAAGGTAAGCCATCTCAATGATGGTGTAGCCAGAATTTTTTATTATATTTTTTAAGCCACATATCCTTTTAAGGAAATGTTAACTTTAGTTCTAGGAACTCTTTTATTAGAGAATTTTGTGAAACACTTTTAAAATATTAAAAAATATTGTTTTAAATACCTTTTTATATATGTGATATGCATTCGATATTATTAATAAACATGATCCTCAATTTACATTAAATGTAGAAATATCGTATTGAAAATCATATATGTAACAACACTAACAAATCAAATAAACATAAAAATGGAAAAAAAGACATTGTCGAAATAATCATTATAAAAAAGGAAATTCCATCATATTTTTCAATGTAAAATTCATTTTGATGATTGTTTACTATATAATAGCAAATTAATTTAATCATGCAAAAAAATAAAGAATGCGTATATAATTGTAGTTGTAGAGGGAGAAAAGATTAGTCACTCTACTATCTCAAACCTGAAATCGCTTGTAAAAACTCCACTATATAATTCCTAAAAAATTGTCTCACCATTGGCATCGACATAATTGTTTTTTAAAAGATTATGGCAAGATATATTATTGCAAAAATTCAGCCACTATATTAATCACTTGAAGTTATATATTATAAACATGTTTTAAATATTGAAAAGATGTACTCTTCGAAAGGAAGATTAATGAATCGGTCTTTTAATTCATTAATTTGTGTTTCTTTGACATCTCTTTTCTGTATCCATTTTACAATCCTTAAATAAGCTGTCTAACATTTTATTTTTACAAACAAATGATTTATGATTAACTTCTATGATTTGCACTAACTGCAGTAAAAATGCAATTAGTTTTCGATATTTTGCAATCAAGATTTGCTTTTAGGAGAGATTAACGTAAATTGTAAATTAACAATCACAAGCAATATATGAGTGATTTTAACGACACGCAGAAGGAAATTGCAAATGAAGGAATTAATTCGCTATTCTCGCTTAATATTACGGTATTAAAAAAGTACGTACTGCTTTGGACGTTAAATTGTGTATTGAGCCAGATTAAATTGTGTTACAAAAGTAATTCGCCCTAGAAAAAGTAGTTCGCCCCTGCTGCATTAAAGCGAGTAATGCATCCGCAATCAACCGTAACTTATTATAGAGCAACGGTTCTTGCAGAGTAGCAGGTTCAACTAGCAATTTGTCTTAATACACCGAAACGAATGCGGTAACTTGCGGAACTGTTCTTCACACCAGTCAAACACTAAATATACTTAAGAGATAATACAATACAACAATGTCGCAACATTTCAAAGTGCAATAGCCGAAAGCGATAATTATCTTAAAAAAAATATGAGAATAAAATTACGAATAAATTCTATGGATAAGATAATCGACAACCAAGATGACAGGAAGCATACAAGGAATAATAAGTAATAATGCTAATTAAAATTTTAATTCAATGTTAATTTTAATGTCTGTTATAATCATGTTTAAATGTCAACGTGAGATTAAAAATAATTATTTCTTTGAAAGTACGTGGTTAGTTTAATTACAACATTTTTTCAGTGTAGTTTCACAATTACTGTGATTCACAGTCTTTATAATTCAAATTAATCTCTAATGTTACTTAAAATTATGTATTTTATATATAATAGATTTATAGGAAAATTAATATGCGCGTGTATCAAATATTTATTTGTATTTATCATAAAAAGATTTAAAGCTGGTATTTAAAATTAAAAAAACGTCGAAGACAGATTTTCAGTTTGGAATGTAGGGATAAGAAAATTTTAAGTACACTGTTTGCATTGATATTTTTGTCGCAAAAACACCGGTTGTTTCGTCATAAATACTATTGCATCATATGAGTATCGCGTTTCTGGTAGTTTCGAGTTCGATGGTAATAATTAGTAAGACTATCCGTTTGCTGTTTTATTGGTTTGTAGTTTATGCAATCTTGCTTATCTTGTTTGGTTGCATATTTGTTGTAATACATTTTCTTTTTCCACTAATGATCGATCTGTATAGACACCATAAAGCTATTATATGCAAATTATCACACTTTAATAAGGCACTTTAATTTAAAATATGGATTCGAGTTGTTTAAAAGAAATAAAATTAATGTGATAAGTACCCAAGTGGAACAAAAAATTACGATAACGTCAAAATTATGTTAAAATAAAACTTACTTTTCAATTTCGTAACTACTGACTTTTAATAATCATTTTGACATCAATTCGATGTCATGATGATTTGTGTTCTGCTTAGATATACAATTAATAATAGAGATTCAACAGCTTATACCGGTCGAAGCTAGATCTTTTAATGCTTTAAATAATTCAATGTGAATTATATATATATATATATATACTATATATGTACTTGCATATATAACATATTTGTAGTTCAAACTGTGCGCCGAATTGGTTTTCCAGACTTATAAACGCAATTAAACTACAGGAATAATATCACGAATTAAATTAAATTGAGTTTAAAGGACTACAAATATACAGGGTGTTTCCAAATTAAATCGCAAAACTTCGGGAGCGTGTAGAGGAGTAAAAAACTAAGAAAAAAAGTCCTATAGACATATGCTCGTTTTTGCTCCGTTTCAGAGAAATCGAAAAAAAATGTTTACATTTCTTGCCATATCTAGCACCGA
>NW_017257883.1:1607494-1644141 GCF_001594055.1 Mycetomoellerius zeteki | reverse complement strand
TCAACCGGTATAGGCTGTTGAATTTCTATTATTAACAATGTTTCTCACATTGTACAGTCTAAAGATAAGATTCTTACTGCTTAGATATGTTTTCTTTTTTTATCTTCATCTTTTTATAAAACCGCATAAATAACAATCATTTTCAGCACAGTTACACTTATAATTAATATAATATTTTACATGAGACTCGATCTATAATTGCAGTAATTTATTATTATACGTCTAACCATAATGTTTATTTCTGACACGTTGTTTTTAACAATAATTTCTTTGCAAATTTGAAATTAATTTTTTCAACAAAATTATTTAGAAGCGGAAATAATTAATAAAATTTTATTTTTTAATTAATTTTTTTTTCATTGTTAAATTGGTGATAGAGAATTTAGAGATACTTTTTAATTATTACAAATTTTGTCAGTGATAAACATGCAGATGAAATGATCATTGTGTTACATCGTGTCTTCTGCTGGACAATAATATATCTGAAGAACGTATTGGAACGTAACGAATGTATCTTAATACACGAGAACAGCCTTTAGCTTTACGCCAGATTTTTCAGCATTATGGGATAAAAAATATATCTCTGTTACTGATTTGTTAATCAGTTACCATACAATATTAGAATGTACATACTTGATACAATATTAGAAAGTATTAATTATTGAAATCATGAAATTGTAATAATGCCAGTAGAAGCCGACACTGTAGATGAATACGTGCATGAGTGCATTTATTATATAAGTGACATAAAAGTAAATGGTTTTACCATTTGCCATTTGCTTATGTAATAAACGCACTTATACACATGTTCATCCAGTGTCGACTCTTATTGGAATTATTACAATTTCATTGATACACAAAACCTAAATCTACTTATATTCTGTTAACTATTTAAGGATGTACTGTGGCGCTAACGTTCTAACATTGATAATAACTCGAAAATTTAATAAATCGGTTCTATTTATTATCTGAAGACATACGTAAAATTTGAATTCGATTCTCTATCTAGTTCACGAGTTATCCAATTTAATTTTGCATGAGTTCTTGGAGTATGGTTTTTACCGACGATTACAAAAACACAAATATATTCATTAATAATATCACATTATTTAGGTTCTATATACGATACGGCGCATATTTTAACTTGTAAAAGTATAGAATTTCACCAATTTCAAATTTGAGTAACTTTTGTCTGAGACTGTGTAGCCAGAACATCTTAAATTAATTATTTATTACATGTTTAGTGGTTATATTTCCTGCAATATAATTGAACATACATACATACCTACATATTTTCTAATTTAATAATAGTAAATTTGATTAAAACTTAGGTAATTATTTAGAATAGGGGAGTCAGCACCAATGACCTTAACCTTGATATATGTTTCAAGGCCGTGACCCTGAGTAACCTCCGACAGGTTTTAACCGTCGCTCGTCCTTCGTTAAAAAGTTATTAACAAAAAAAAGTTTAGCACTTAAATAATTTATTAAATCGTCATAGTTATACGTTAAATTAATGAATTCATGAAACAACATGATTGTACATACATATAATAACACTCTTACTGTGGCTAGGTTTGAACGTATACTGTGTGTGATAGTATATTATTAATATTATTCCAAAATCAAAATAAACACAACCCTCGCTTCACGTGGAGGGGGTGCAAGGGGGGCCTACGGCCCCCCCCTCCCGCACCCACCCCGTCGGTAGAGGTTTTCCCCAACAGTACAATCATAGCAATAGTACAATCATGGAAGTCGTGTGCTCCTGTGCAGGGGGGGTGTGAAAGTTACTTTGATTGAAAAGTTTAACGTTTCTGAACAGGGAAAGGTGTAGAATAATACTTAACATCATACATGTATAGCAGAAATAATACGTTAATTTTTAAACTTCTTTTGTTAATAACTTTTTAACGAAGGACGAGCGACGGTTAAAACCTGTCGGAGGTTACTTAGAGTCACGACCTTGATAACATATGTCAAGGTCAAGGTCATCGGTGCTGACTCCCCTATTCTAAATAATTATTAAAACTTGTTGTATTTGTTTGTATTTGCGCTATCTTTTGATTATTCAAGCTAATTTGCGATGTTTTTACTTTCTATTTCGTGTTTTTTATCTTCTTGCTATTTTTCATTTTGCAATCGTTTTATCAATAAGCATGTTTTTACTTTTTTCAAAATTTTTTAACTTTTATCTCAAAAGATGAGAAATAAAGATATAAAATAAAAAAGCAAGATAAACGGCAAGAAAAGAAGCAAAAAGCACATTGTATAAATTATAGGCTTTCTTTATTAATATCATTTTAAGTTTATTTAGACAGTTACGATTTTCTCCTTTTTTACTCGTTATTTTATTACAAAAAAATCAGAAAAAAATCTAAAAATGAGAAATATTTAACAGTAAAGCCGACGGTACACAATGCTTTTGTTTCTGCTGGATTGCTAGCTGGATTAGATTCTTGCCATTATATTGGCTGCGATGATAGCACTGTCAGCACTGCAACCAATATCTAGGCAGTTCTTCGCTTAAGAATGCGAAGAACGATATTACTGTAAATTATAGTTTCTGATCGTACTTAAATAATCAAACTCAGTAAACATTTGCTGGAAAGAAGAATCCTTTAAGGTGACTTTTTAAGGATTTCATTAAAATCTCTTAGAATATAGATATAAAAAAGTCATCGTTCTGTAAGATGTCTTCTAAAAGAGCTCTTTATGATATCAACTTATAAATGCTATTGGTAAATTACTACGCAGCATCGCTACTAAATAGAGGCGGCGAATTTAATTGCAATTTCTCGTAAGTAAGAACCATACAGAATAGAATAAAAGAGGCACTATAATGAGATTTTTCCATGTTCTAATAGAACTATTTTTTTAATTGAGTTCTTAAAATAAAACTCACTAGATCTGTTTTTTTATTCTTGCACTCTCTAAACTGTGGTGCATACGATGCAATAAGTTAAAGTGAAATAAACATATATTTATTTCACTTTAACTTATTGTACACGCGTGTGCCACCACTTCAGTGAGTGCAGGAATAGAAAACCTTAAAAGCAAATCGAACTTTTTGACAGCATAATTTCGTTTAATTTTTACGCAAAAATTAATTTAAAATTCATGAATTTATTCATATATTTGAATCTGTGATTCAAATATAGCATTTCTTAAGACAAAAGAGTTTTCTTAATATCTATCTCTATCTTTTTAATATCTATTTCTAAGGTCAGATTTAGAAATTCTTTTAGATGTTATTTAAATGACATCTTTTTTTTTATAAAATCGATGCATTAGACATTAACTTATTGATATTATTATGTTCCCTGGTAGCAAGCTGACGTCAAAATAACGTGTGTTGCTACCTGGGTTGTTTTCAAAACAGTATTGTCGAACATCTTATTTTCAAATATGAGCTCTTGAAAAATTCCTTTTGATAACATAATGTTTATTGGGAATAGACAATATGTATTCAAGACCTTTAATTTAATTTTATAAATTTCTAAAAAAGAAAAAAGATCCAGTGTTATAATCTGTTTTTTGATAGAGAAATATTTTTGTATAAAATTTAATTTATATTAATTACTACTCTGGCTTCAGTGTTCACTAGAATTGTGTTTCAAGATCGACAAATAATTAGCGTACAGTTTGCTTGAACTGGAAATTGTATAAATTCTCACTATGACAAAAAATTATCATTAGGCATGAAAATTCGCCTTAATCGGATATGATGTTTTCTACTTATTTAATTTATATTATTCAACGATTAGCTATCAATATATCAATACAAATACTGCAATACAGGCGATTTCTCGAGACTGTACTGGACTGAAAAGGAGGGTCATCTGGGTTACTCCCAAGTGAACGACGGTATAAAGGGGACCGCACGTAAGTCTCGTACGCACTAAACATACGATTGAGAAAGAGGGAGACTGTAACTCGCCGAGGGAGTGTAGAATCGGCAAGTGCCTCACATTCTCCGTTTTTCACTCGAGTCTCAAAGTGATCGGCATCTCGAAGGGTGCGATTTCTCATTTGACTTTTGTGGCATTTATTTATCAAGTTTTTCTTCGCAGACATACAAAAATAATTGTGAAAAGTGATTTTCGATTTCAGCGAGTGCAAAGGCGTCGTCTCGTCGTTGTGCAGATACCGAAGTCTCGCTCAGCTTCCTAGCTTTGTAGAAGGCAACAGGTGCATTTCTTGTAGCAGATAACAGGTGTCTAAATTTTGCCATTACATAAAAATATTAAATAAAATAGAATAAGAACTGAATTAACTAGAAATTGATGATAATCTATAATATAAGTGACAATATCTCTTCCTTTTTTATTTTTCATTTAATTTATTTTAATTTAAACCTCTATTATATATTAATACACACAACACACACATATGAATTTTAACTCTTCTGTCAATAATAAAGATCTTTAAAAAACAAAACAATTTTTATCATTCCGGATTATATAAAAATCTGAAAAAATTTTGGCATATGTGTCAAATTTTTAACGAGTTTTTGTCATTATGGAAGTCGGATTGTATTTTGCTTCTTTTTCTTGCAGATTTAAATTTATTAAAATTCAACAATTAAAATATTGATGCTTTTAAGATTTAAGTTGGATAATTAAAATAAAATTGAACTTACAGATTGTTTCATGAGCGTAATGATCTAAATATATTATATTGATTAAGAAACACGCCTATTTCCTATGAAATAAATATTTAGTTTATCACAGTTTCTTCCCGTGATTCTGATTGCTGTTATCGCTAGAATATGTTGAATATTTGATATATTTGGTGATGTTTCATTCATTTTGATGTTTATTAATAACCGACTAATTTTTTTTCTTATCAACTTCATTAAATGGTAGGGGAATGTTGTGTCTCCGTGTGAAAACGATGGATTTGTAACCGATTCATAACCGACAGATCACGAAGTCAAATTTCTACATATACGGAAAATTTCGTAATCAGTACTGACTTATCAGAAATCGCACAGGAACTCTTCAATCTAAAATTAGCTTTGATGAAGAATTAACTTTGATTAAGTTTAGACATATAGAGACTGATGTGATCCTATAACTCATCTCCCCTAATACTATTATAATATAATAGCAGTTTCATAGCAGTTCACCGAAATGTAAGACGTTTCAGTTACTTTGGTATAAATTTAAAATTATTACGCTATATTAATTATTTAGAGCAATTATTATTATTATATTAAAAGAGCTAAATATGTGTACTTTATTGATTTTTTCCTCTATTTTCATATTATAAGTGATCATGAATTTTATAATTAGTATATTTTAAAAATGTACTAAATTTTAGTGAATGTTTGTTTGAATAATACTAATTAAATAATTATTAACTGCAAATATATATTTATTTGATATAAGAACTAATTTGATTAAACTATTTTTTTTATTGAGCAAATATTTATTTACTATAAGTGAATATTAAGTCAGTACTATTATATAGTAATGAAAAATATATAAGATACCTAAGCCGAATAAGGCCCAAGCACTAAATAAGACCCACTTTTAAATTTATTATTTTAAAACTTGTTTTACACTTCTACACTATTATGTTTAAAAGTGTGTTATAGGAAGTAGATAAAAAAGGATTAAAGAATTGAAATCGATAGCAACGTATCTCTCTCTCTCTCTCTCTCTCTCTCTCTCTCTTCGTATTATTATATAAAGAAGAAATACTAGCAAAAGTAAATTGTGTTTGAAAATTAGGAATTTAAACTTAATCATCAAAAAAGGCTATCACAAATCTGTATAGATTATCGAGAAATTGTGATCATTATTTTCTATGATTACTTTATAATGAAATAATTTTACGTTGTTTTTAAAGTAAGAATATTAATCGATCTCAATAAAAAATTGATTGTGGATTGCTGGTAATTATGCTGTTTTAATGCGTAAAACCATACAAAATTTATAATTTGTAGATACTAATATCACATGATTTTTCATATCTTTATTTTAGTATTAAAGTTATCATAGTTTATTGATTTTACATTGATATTATTTTTGTATGCGATTTATTAATTAAAAGCGTTGATATTGTTTATAAAAATTCACATATAACTATAATACTATATATAATTTGTGGAAATGCACTTAAATAGGTAGACGTAATTAAGTAATCGATATGAAATAACTGCATTAGAGAGAAGTTAGAATTCGCGTGATAGTAATATGTTAGTTCGAAGTTAATGCGATCGAGTACAGAACGATCTGGAACGTTAACTCTATATATGTATACACGTGATTAAAAATCTGCTATTTATGCTCTGTTTGTCTGCCTAAAAATATAAGATGGCATTGAAATATAAGATCGCATGAAAAATTGCATCATTGAGTGATTGGATTATCTCCATTCGACTTATGATCTTTGCTCTTAACAGTCAATAAGGCGCAATCAGTAATTAAAACTGTATAGTTAGTAATTAGTATTGTTAATTATAGTAATGTAATCGGTTGTAGAAGGAAAATAAAAAACATATAATCAATCAAAACATCAAGCATTGAAAATTATATAGATTTATACTAAAAATAAATTTTTATCTGAAAAAGATACGGAAAATTCCGTTTTACTATTCGGAGTATAATATATTGATTCAGAAAAGAGTTTAGGTTGTTGATACACACACACACGCACGCACGCATGCACGCACGCACGCACGCACGCACGCACGCACGCGCAACAACGTAGCCTTCAATTGATAAAATACATGGGGGTATAAAACATTCAATTGTTAATTGCGAACTTTAGCGTGAATCAGATGTTATCTAAAACTATGTTATCTAAAATTAATTATAAATTAATGAACGTTAATGAATGATACCGTGTATATTGTTTTTGAACTATCATATACGTATGCGATAAATTTTATAATATAATGAATGGCTGTTTAAAGAAAAAAAACAATGCACACTTTGTGATAGCAATCCGATTGAATAAATTGCAGTATATTTTTGTGCTTTATTGTGTGTTTTACAGCTATAATTATTTTTCGAAAATTTATTGTAAAAAGAGGCATATGATTTGCTTTGAATTTATTATTGTCAATTCTTATTTTAGGATATAGTATTAATTGTTTTGATTTTATTTTAAGTTAGGAATAAACTGCAAATATATCTCCCACTTTCGTGAGCGGATATAAAATTATTTCTAAAATTATTTATTATTGTAAAATAATTTATTTCTAAAATTTTAAACAATGGATTTGTTTAAAACATTTGTTTAAGACATTGCTATTAAATTATACAATTTTTAAGATAAATTAGATAATGTTAAATATAGATAACTTATAAAAATATGTATTTATGTTTCTAATAAAAGATATGAATTTGAGTAATCAAGATGATATTAAGTAATATTGTTGTTTTTATATCTTTATAATTCTTTCTATAATACGCGATATTATAGAAAGTAATCTAAGAAGTAATCTCTTTGTCCCGTGAGTCAATACGACAGGGAGAATAGCAGAGGAAAGTGTCCATGGACTTTACTGGGAAGGAAATAACTGTGGTCGTCATGCAAATATAAGTAAAGTGTTAATGGCATCGGTAAACTTGTAGTGAATAGCATTAAATTTACTTGTACCGCAAACAAACGGTATTGCACTGTTATATGTTCATGCGATTGGGATAAAGAATGATCAAATTGAATCCATCAAAACTTGATTAAGAACTGTTTATGAAATCAGTTTAGTATAATCAGTTTAGTTTTATAATCAAAACGAATCATTAAATAATAAAAGAATCGCATATTATAATATTATGTTCTAATACTATGATTTTTAATCTTTCTATATACAAATACTAACAAATAATACTATTAAAGATCAGTCTGCTCCTCACTCTGATGAAGTAAAGAGCAAAATTCACGAAATGTTGGCATTTGCAATTAATGACCATTAATGAGTTTATCCGAATAAAGACACGGTGATGACTCGCAAACCTTCTGGTATTTGAAAAAAATATCCGTGAAAGCCTCAAAAGCGTCAAGAAATAATACTATTATTTAATCAATAAATAAAAGAAAGGTTACGAGCCAGTTACAATATAAACAATATTTAATATTCGTACAAACTCCGACAATTTATGTAATGTTATTTGTGTTTACATTGAAAATGACCCGATCGGCATCGAAACGTTTGTATGAATATTAAATATTCTTTATATTGTAACTGGCTCGTAGCCCTTCTTTTATTTATTGATTTATTCTGATTGAGCCATATTAATAATTTATACTATTATTTAATAAATATTATAATTAAAAATGCAATAAAATGTTAAACCACAAATTTAATATGCGAAAGAGCAACTTGTAAATAATTATTACCTCTCGGTTTTTCCTAAAGATTATTCTTTAAAGTACTGACCTTAAGAAAGCAAAGAATACAGATAGATTTGACAATATGTCGTAAATGAACATATTCAATCAGTCTGAGAGTTACCTTGTATATAATTGATATTGTTAACCTTGGTTCATTACTCGTAATTGTACTCTCGATTTATTTAATAATCGGATGATTCTGTATTCCTTTCAGGATTCTACAGTCAAGGTGACGAAGAGAAAAACTTACAACGAAAAGAATCGGGTCACAGCCATGAAATCCGCGATCGCGTTACAGCAATTTAAAAGTGAGTAATTCTTTAATTTGCAACTCGTAGACGCATGAACCCCAGTCGTTCAATGGTGATAACTATTGTTATTTAATTATAAAGAAATTTAGAATATTTAATACATATCTTTATATAAATATATTTAATACATTGCACAATTTGTATAGATTTTTATCCTTAGTACACACAATTGGGTTATTCGTATCGTGTATCTACATTTTTTTCTTCGAAAAAACTAAGAGCATCAAGTAATTAGCTATAACATTTATATATAACTTTTTAAATATATAATCTTACAATACTTTTTAAAGATGTAAGAATCACTTAATAATCTTTGTATATTTATTGAAGTGATAAAAAAATTAATTAATCCGGGACGCGAATGATACATTGTGTGTAGTAAAGAACCAAAAAATCATTATGTATACGAATTAGGATTAATATATGCAAATAACGTAGAAATTGAATTTAAATTCCGTTATTTGACAATATAATTATGAAATAACGGAATATAAATGGATACATTTTAATATAATAAACTCGTTACTGCTGTATAAAGATAAATAATGGAAATAATAATAAAAAAAATTAATTTTACATAAATTTTACATAAATATTATTCATATCATATTATTTACATAAATATCGTATTTGTTCTTCTGCATCGATCTACAAAAAAGACTTTGGTATGTCATTTGAACCTCCGCGATAATCATTGTTTGATGAAATTGAAAATTTCGAATGAGAACTTGATGAATAATTAACCTCGATTAATCTTTCTTTTTACTTTATACTGTAGATAACGTATGATGTAAGTCAAGATAAGCTATGATCTTTCGAGACATTTGTTCACAGGAAAAATGTGTTCAGTGCAGATTACATATTCAATGCATTACATATTCATATTCTATTAAATGCAGCTGCCATTCTTACTGCTATGATTTCTATGCTACGATTTTCAAGAAAATCAAGTTTATAATTATATGTGTAAAAAATTTTATCAGATCAGCAACAAATGTATATGCAAAAATATGGCGAGTAATTTTTTCCTCAGTAAGTAAAGTTTCAAAATTTATTCCAAGATGGCTTTTAATATGTTTTATGTAATCCAATTTATTTCTCCCAGTCAGTCGAATAAATTATCTTATGTTGTCTATCTGAAGTAGCATTATTATAAATAATTGGCTTTCTTTATGACGTATGCGTAGAACATAATTAAAATCATTTAACAAACAAAATGCCTTTTCCTCTATAATAATTTATCGATTTGAAAGTTCGTTGTTGAAACATTCTTCTAAAAATTTTGGAAGTATAAATTGTTTTTCCTAAATTTACTTCACTTTTTCTTGAAAATTTTGAATTTTTATTTAAAGTTTTGGAAAATTCCGCAATTTGTCTGTTTTATTTATCAAAGCAATGATTAATGTTGAAAATATGTAGAATGCTTTAAACTACAATTTGTCATTGATAGTAGTTCAAAGTTCAAGAGAATATTTTGTTGATTTGGTAAATTAAATATATACTTTTATATATATATATATATATACATGATTTTCGGAAAGATAAGAGTAAGAGGATATTTGCAATACGCCATACTTGTATACGTTCCACCGATTCCATTACATTTCCAAAGTATCCTTTTATAGTATATTTTTCATATTATGGTATACCTACTCTATATATATTAGAGTACTTTTGAGAATTTTTTTAGATTTTTAAAAGAGGAAACAATTTCTTATTTACTTATTTAAAGCTAAGAAATTAATTTTTTATCATAATTAAAAATTTGTATCATTAAAATTAACGTTTTTATCTAAACGGAGAAAATCCTAAAATGTCATATCTATAAAAATGTTGTATATTTTGTAATTTTAGCTACAAATGACAAAAAGAGAAAAACTTCTTTAAAAGATTACTTCCAATATCTTGGATGCAAGGCATACAATCCTTATTTTTTTTACCTTCAACATTATACAATACGTTCACTAATATGTATATATTTTCATGATTATTTAAAAAATTCCAAGTAGTTTACTTTTAGATAGACATTGACACGTGATTAACTATTAAGCATATATATATAACAAATTTTATTGAATTCGTAGTGCTAATTATTTACCATTCACTTTCGACTTCGCCCAATCTCGTATGAAAGAAAATGAATTATTCAAGCGGAATTCGGTTTGATATGGTATTGAACACTTCTCGTTCATAAGCGTAGTAATAAATTCAAATTATTTCAATTAGTTTAACTAATTAGTCTAAATAACAATAAAACGATAGTACATATGCTGCAATTGCTAATTACTAGGGCAACCAAAATATGTATAGGGCATGTTTTTTTTTATTTGACTAATAAAGAAATAAATTAAATACAAATTTGTTTCATAAAAAGTTATGCATTTTGAGCCGTATATGTTACAGCATATTTTTCATATTTCATACATAAGAGCATATTTTTACATATTTCACATATAGAAGCATATTTTTGCATATTTCTCCCACACATGCACAATATTTACACATTTTATCTATTTTTATTGTATATTTTACGTCGTTTTCTAATTTAAGTTTATGATTAGTTTTTCTCCGATCTAATATTAAATAGGATTTCTAAGATAAGTTTTTCTCAATCAGAAATATGTTACAACATATTTTATATTTTTGAAAAAAGAATTGATTAGATGAATGATTCCCATACGCCGCGATGCATTAGTGCGCAGTGATGTTAGAGAAATTACAAGGAGAAAAAGATTTCGCGCTTTTTACGTTTAATCTTCTATATTTCTATATCATACAATACATAACATCAAAGATTCTTTCTCCCTAGAGTTACTATAATAAATAATATGTATTTGTTTAATTTTAATGTCCCGTAAGACTAATTAAATTTTTTAAAAATTTAAACAAATTTTATCAAATTCATATTTACTTTGTTATTATAAGTAAAAAACTCAATTAATAATTTGAAAACTTTTGCGATAAAAAATAATTTTTAAATATTATACATATATTCTTTTCTTTAGAGCATTTTTTCAATTTCACAGAGCATATTTTAAGCGCTTAAAAAGGGATTTTTTTGATTGCCCTACTAATTACATACAGTAAATTATAATAATGTTTATATTAATAACTAGAATAATTAGTCATATAACTAAAAATCATTTTAAAATTTATAAAAATATTAAAAAATTTTTATACACTTCTAAATTTATCAATATTTTCTAACAATAAGATTATAAAAATTTAAAATAATGCATAAGAATAAAAATAAATAAAAATAATAAGTATATCAATACGCAGAAAAAAGTATATAATTTATTTTAAAAATAACAGAGTATTAACAATATTTCTGATGAAAATAAAAATCAGAGCGTAAGTCGAATGTAATATGGGAGAGTAACAGAAACATAAACGAAACTTCTAGAAAGCGAAAATTGAAACATCAAAATATAAAAGAAGGGTAAATGCTTCTTTTACATTTCATTGTTCCAATTTTCGCCTCCTAAAAGTTTCGTTTACGCTTCTGTTACTCTCCCTCTGTTAAAACCGATTTACGCTCTGATTTTTATTTTCATCAGGGATGACGTAATATATTATAAATAGTTAATTAGTCTATATTTAATAGATTGCTGACTAATGATGTCAATAAATAAACAATTATTGCATGATATAACATGTGAAAACATTTTGAGTAATTATTTTTGGTTTTCAATTTTTATAACAAATTACATTTTATTATGTAGCAAAATGCTTTATTTGATCTGAGCTAGTGCTTAGATCTAAGTGCTTAATAATATTTTGGTAAAGATACCAAAAGGTTTGCGGGTTATCACTATGTCACTATTATCACACCGTGTTTCTATCTATTGCTAACCAATGTTTCGTGAACCTTGCCGTTCACTTCATCAGAACGAGAAGCGCACTGATGAAAAAAATATTTTGTGTAAATTTATATAAAGGAGAAGGTGGTATTATGGCACCTCAGTTACATTTTATACAATAACTTCGTTAATAATCAATATTTAAGTTTAAAACTTGACAATTACATTCGTTAAAATGTTGTTGAATCGATTCTGGACTCAAAGTTACGAAATATTTATTACTTAGGATACTATTAACAAAAATGTGCAATACTGCATAATGACTCGAAGAAAAAAATGGGTGATAATGTGGCCTTCTATAAAAATAACCTTAAAATATTAATTTTGTTTAGAATACAGTATTTGGTTACAAAATTAACAAAAAAGTAAAACATTTTAAAATGTATACAAATGATGTATATACATTCACATACCTTCTGCATATAAGCTGTTCAGTACTAAAAATCTCAGTACTAAAAATAATACACGTAATATAAACTATAGATTAACAATAGAGCTACAACCGATTATCAAATAATTATTTTGATATGAAATATAGAAATACTTTTAAACATAGTGAAAGACATAGGTTAAAAATTTTTAATGATTTCAAACAAGTGTCGTCCCTGAGACCGAGCATCGCGCGCTATGACAAAACAGCAATGAAGGGAGGAGTAGGAATGGTAATGAGCGTGAATACCGACACATTTCAATTTCAAGCCAAAAAACACCGACTTTGGACAGCTCTGATGTACATTATAAATTTTCGTTTGCTATATATTGTTATCAACACTGTTTGAATATGTAGAAGAGAAGGTGGTATTATGGCCAGTGTACATATTGTGGCCTCTCTTATTATCTCCGCTTATATAACAAATCTTAATAATTACTTATAGAATTATTTGTTCAGTAGCTCGCCATTACACCATGACGCTAATATATCAATACTCAATAACAGACACATTTCAATTTCAAGCCAAAAAATACCGATCTTGGACAGCTCTGATACATATATATATATATATATACAACACTATAATATTTTCGTACGTTTTCGTATAAGATATTTTTTAAGAATACGTACCCCCCAGAGATATAGATTTTTTACTGTTCTTTTTTTCTTGACGAGTAAGTAATTTTACGAATTTATTCAGGGAAATTTATTAAACGATCTAGAACATTGAATTCTTATTGACAAATCATTATCCTTAAAAATAAAAGTTTCGAAAGAATCGTTGTGTATGGTCAATAAGTCACACACGAATATGCACATAACCACACGAAGAACGACGGTATCTATATTTAACACTAACGCCGAATTTCACTCAAATAATTCGCCTTTTTTTACACAAGGTTAGATGAAGTCTAAAATGAATGATAAATCAATATGTACTGAAGGAAACATTGCTTTATGACACATATTGGAAGCGTGAAATAAAGTAATAGTAAATAAAGATTTGGTAGAAATGCCAAATATCTTTTAACTCCTACATTTATTGGTTGGTTTACTGAAAATATGCACAATAATGCAGGAACTTTATAAGTGCATTTACTTTATTCTGTTGTGAGTCATATGCTCGGGGGATTTATAATCCACGTTCCAGGATGAATTGTGCGATTTTTTTTGCTTGTGCAAAAAAAATATCAGCTTATTACAAATATCCTTTTACCTTATAATTGCCTTATATTTCAATCATCAATAACAAAAAATTATCGATCACAACTATTTAGGATTTACTTATAATTTATATATAATTTTATTGAGATGATATAATATTATTTATATTGGTGTAAACTATACTATTAATCTACAATAATGCGCGACGTTTTAGATATACATCATTTCGCTGTTATGAATTAATAGATACATATGACAAGATGCTCTTGAAATCTTTCTCTGTTGGTCAATCTTTTGAAAAAGTAGAAGTGATTGTAAATAATTTATAACGTGTATGTAATAGACATATTATGAGTAGAGTTATAAATCAAAGATACATCACAATTTAGCTGATGTTTAACTCTGCTGGTTTCTGTTATCATAATGTACAATTAATTGGATTAATAAAATTGAAAAACTTTAAAAAATAAAAAATAAAAAAATTTCACAGAAAAAGAATCTCATATTAATGAATGAAGTCATTAAATACCAAAGAAGAAAGTTTCCTTTCAAATAGAATATTAGTAAGGAAATAAATTATATTTTAGATCAAATAGAGACGACCAGACCGGAACGATTAATATACAGAGTGTCTTATTTTAACTTTCCTTAACCCTTCGTGGTCACACTTTTAAAAAGCTACACGATGGTTACTCTGGATTAAAATGACCCGACCCATCTTTAAAGTGTTACCAAATCGACAGTATTAGTTGCAATGATTTAAAAATAATACAGTATCGTATATAATTTCATCCTTTAAGAAAATGTAACAGTGGCGTTTTTGTGAAAAATTTAATTTTAACACTAAAAAAAATCGTAAACATGTATTAGAATTTAGCGTGAAAGTTACATATACATATCGCCTTTTACACTAAATTCTAATACATGTTTGCGATTTTTTTCTTTAGTGTTAAAATTAAATTTTTCACAAAATGCTCAGGTCATTTTGACCCAATGTGACCATAAAGGGTTAAGAAAAAGTTTCTTAAAAAAAGGTTGTACGATTTGAAAAGGGAAACGAAATTATAAAATTCGATTTAGAAAAATTAAATATTAATATGGCCTAAACGATTTTTTTCGAAAGTGGATTTTACTGTTATCTCTCTTTTCAGACCATACAACTCTTTTTTTTAAAACATTTTTCACATCCATTTAAATATACATTATGCGTATATATTATAATAATACACACACATGTAAAATCAACAATAAAAATTACATATAAAAAGAGATTTTGAATAAAATAAGATAATAAAATGCAAGATAATAGAAACAAGATAATAAATTTCAATTTATACTTTCGAAAAGACAAATTTACAAACAATATACATAAAAACAATATACATAAAAACTAAATAAAACAGCTATTTCATTAATTATAGTGAATATATTATTACGCATTCGAGACGTATAAAAGAGGCGCTATGATATTAACTCTCAAATATTTAAAGTTATAGTTAAATACATAATATATTTTAATTGCGATATTATAGTAATAAAACGTAGTAAGTCGTGATAAATTATTCAAAAAAGTTTCTTTTTGTAGAATGCATCATCTTATTCATAATAGGCATTGGATGTAGCTCCTTGACATATGTGATTTACATCGTTGATCCCATGACCATGATATTAGAATATGTAAGTATCTATATAAATAACAAAAATACAGAAACGCGTATCAGAAGGAGCAAATAAGCAATCTGTGCAACAAACGGAGAAGAATTTTAATTGGGGAAATATATTTAAAGTGTTCTATTTTGTTAGAAGTTAAATAAAATAATTCTTTCTTTAGATTAAAATGCTGCATCAATTATATTACAATTAGAACATAAAAGCGATTCTGACGGTACTTAGTTATTATATATTAATTTCTAATAATATTGCTGACCAACAAATTTAAACTTTTTTTCTAGACCACGAACGGGACAAAGTCATTCTTACAGATTTTTTATCGCTGATAATGAATCCGTAAATGAAATTTCTATTATGTTTTTAAAAAAATTAATCTTAAAATAAAGGTGCTGAAAATAGCATTTTTGTACATCTTTAAGGTAAAATCTTAAAAATGTGATGTGATGGAGCAATTTTATTTACGAATTTGTTTTCAGTGACGCAAATCTATAAAAATAATCTATTGTATTGGCCGTTTTATGCAGGAAATAATAACTATGGCCGATATTCATAGTCGGTTCTTATTTCAAAACCATCTTAAGTAATGTCTTAATACGCTAATGCGGCTCTATTGGTTCATGACACCTCAAGGCTGAACTCAAAACGATCTTGAATATAAGAACTGACTATGAACCGGCCTATGATTGAAAAAAGGGGAATTTAAATCCGTAGGTAAATATAACTCTTTTAAGAACCGCATATGTAAATTGAATAATCATCTATATAATCATCTATATAAAGTCCGACCGAAACGTTTGCTGAAACTGAACCAAAATACTCGGCTATATGTCAATTTCAACCGAAACCAAAATTAAAAAATAAGAATCCTATATAAAGGCCATATGTATAGACATGTTCATATATCATACACTTTTTCTTCATAAATATCATAATTATTGAAACAATAATTAAATTTCGGTCGAAATCGAAAACCGAAATTTCGGTTGTTTGTCAATTTTGGCCAAAGAATATAAGTACTTCTTCTTAATAAACATCATAATTTAATTATTGAAACAATAATTATACATATTAAAATTAATATTTATGAAGAAGAGCTATATAGTTTCAATTGAAACTGACACGTAATGAATGTTCGTTTTCAGTTTCGGTAAAAGTTTCGGTCGGACTCTAAATCATTTGCATATAATGGTTTGTGAGATCGCTGATTATCAGGGTTGGAAAGTAACGCGTTACTCATAACGACGTTACATTTTCGTTGCTTTTTTGTGATAACGATTTGGTAACGCCGTTACTTTTTTTAATTAGTGACAAAAAATATTATATTTTCTTTAGTAACAAGTAACGAAATTGACCCTGTTATGTATCTTGTATCGTTACTTTTTTTTTTTATACAGTCTCGTGAGACCACTCGAGCGGATCGGACGTGTTTTCTCTCGTCTCGGGTGCTACGTCACCTCGATTATATTTTTGAAAAGCGTGGCTGGCCGTCTGACCGGCCTTCAATAGTGCATTGCATCTCTATACTGATAATTTCTTCATTCGTCTGGACGTGCGTCCATACGGCGCGGAAGCGTCGTAGTCGCAGGCACTCGGTGTTTGAGGGGACGTCTAGCCATCTTCATTTTTATTGCATCATCTTTTTTTATTCTACTTGCCCGGTTCAAAGTGGCCGGTGCATTGTATTCCGATTTTATCATTATTCGATCCCACATTAAGCAATAAAGCATCCAACTTGCAATTTTCGTTTATGGCTGACACGCAAGCGCAAGGATATCCCCAATATCCTTTCCTCCCCCTTCCATCCTTAGCGGCCTCGTGCCGCTTTCCCACAGCCGCGCTTTCTCGGTGTCATCGCTATGACCCGAGTCTTATGGCTCGGACGGCTGCACATTGGACGCGGAAAAGCTTACCGCGCGGCAAAATGCGACGCGGTAACCAATGAACATGTTAGGAGCTGTAAACTTATTGGCTACCGCGTCACATTTTGCCGCGCGGCAAGCATTTCCGCGTTCAGTGTGCCGGAACCATTAGGAGGCGTACCATCTGCTTCCGTTTCATGCGTCGTTTCCGCTCTCATCTGATTCGTGCTCTACGTTACGTACCATTCACATGCCCGCTTTTTGTGCTGGCCGTATTGACCTCCACATTAATAGGAGGCAGAAGCCATAAACAAGGAAAAAGAAGAAAAAGAAGAAGTTACTTTTTTATAGATTACAGCTGTCACGGACAATAAGATTATAGTTACTAAAAGAACAAAAAACTTTTTGCCTATTTTTGTTTCATTTATCTTCGTTTTAGCATAAGAACGCTAAAAACTAACAAGTAAACCTACAGAGGTGTCACTCACCGATTTCAATGAAACTTTGCATATTTGTAGAACTTTGAAAAATATTTTTTTTTATCTGCAATGATCCACTCTGAAGGGTGGAAACTACCCCTTATAGGTAAAGGATAGATGTAACATATTAGGTGAAATAAGTTGAAAATTTAAAAAAGTAAAATGGGTTAAGGGATTTTTGAGGTCGCTGAAACTAAATCTTATGTCAAAAGTATGAAATTTAAAATGGCCGACTCAATATGGCTTATTTCACTTAATATGTTACATCTATCCTTACCTTTAAGGGGTAGTTTCCACCCTTAGTGGACCATTGCAAATAAAAAAATACGTGTCAAATATTTTTCAAAGTTCTACAAATATGCAAAGTTTCATTGAAATCGGTGAGTGACCTCCGTAGATTTACACTTGTAAGGTATTTATTATATAATAAAATACCATAGAATTAAACATAAGTATGTAAAATGTTAATAAAAGATAAAAAAGTTAAAAGATAAATATCTTTCTAAATATCTTATATTTAATTTATATTCTGTCTTAGCATTCTGTTTTAGAAGCCTAGGTTTTAACATTTAAAAAAGTGTAATTATACAGAAGGCAGGCTTATTAATTGTTTTTGATGAAATTAAAACTATTCGATGCGTTTTTGCACGAAATGTACGAATCTGAATTCCTTACCTCAATAATCATTAATTTTAACTATTAATATCTCGGTTCACCGGGCACAACAACTTATTTTTCTGCCAGATTCGTTCATTTCGTGCAAAAACACCTCGAATGACCTTAATTTCATCAAAATCGGTGAGTAGACTCGTTTCCTGCATAATTACAAAAAAAATAACGAAAAGTAACGATAACGCGTTACTTTTTAGAATTGGTAACAAGTAACGGTAACGCGTTATTTTCAAAAAGTAACTTTCCCAACCCTGCTGATTATGAATTTGAAATCAAAACACAACAAAATTATCACATATAATTAACTGATTATTTAAACAATTGTTGTTTAAACAGTTAAAAAAATTTAATTTGAATGAAAACAATAGCACTATTAGATTCTATAAAAAAATGCGTATAAGTAGTATATCGTATTTTTTCGCTATTCCATTTGTTGAAAAAATACAAAATAACAGATAATTATTCAAATTGCATAAGCGGTTCTTAAAGAGTTATATTTATCTACGAATTTAAAGTTTCCTTCTTTTCCTTCTTTTACTAGACTACATTAGTAAGTTTTTAAAACAGATATCGTATTGTGACTTGTTAAAGATGTGTAAACGTATAGATATGGACTGAAAATCTGAAAGTTTTAATATATCAAAAATTTTTCGAACAATCTGATTTTTTTTAAATTATGATAATGTTACATATAATATTATATAATATTATATATTAAATCATTATAAAAATTTTTTTACGAAATAATTATTAATGATTTAAATATTTTCTTTCATTTTACAAATTACATATGCAAATTAAGTAATACATATATTTTGTTTAATAAAATATACTGATGTGGAAACTATTTTTATAGAATCTACGAATGATGCCTCATTCACTTCTCTTCAAAGTATGGAAAGAACCAAATCTTGATATTTATTTAAAAATATATGTATTTAATATTACCAATCCGATAGAATTTCTAAGTGGCAAAGAGAAGCTTAAACTTCAAGAAATCGGACCATATGTATATCAGTAAGTATGTTTTATATTTTCTTCTTTTATTATTATAAGATATTATTTATGCAAACATATATTGTGAATAAAATATTTTACATATAATTTAATTTAAGTACCTTACAAAAATAATAATTCTTTTAGAACAATAAGCATATATTGAAAATACTCTATACATTTTCAGAGAATATCTTGTAAACGATAACATTACGTTTAACGATAATGACACTATAAGTTATGTCCCCAGAAGAACGGTAGTTTATGTTCCCGAAATGTCAGTCGGTGATCCTATGGAAGACATAGTCAACGTCCCGAATATACCTTACTTGGTAAGCATAATAAATTATTATTAATTATCAACCAATTTAATAAATCATTATTATATATTACATCGATATAAGAGATTATTTTTCAATTATAAGAATCTTGTTGATAAAATTGCAGTAGTCAAATTTTATAAAATATATTTGTGAACATTTTTTAATTTGGCAATTACTTAATATATGGCGCGATAAAAAGGAAAATATAAAAACTCGCTAAAAAATTTACTTTTCTTTCTTTTAGTATTAAGAAAAGTAAAAAATAGTAGAAAACATTAATTATTGTTTCAATTATTGTAATATTACTTAAAATATTAGTTTTTAACTAATAGTTATTTTAATAAATTCTACTAAATAGTTATTTTAATAAACTCAAGCTCGAATTTAATGTTGTGATATACCTTTAATTATTTGGAGAATTTAATTTTTATATTAAGATATATTTAGTAAAAAAAAAAAGGAAAAAAGAAATTTTTATAATTTTCATTTAAAGAAAGACTAAAACGATATTTTATATTATAAAGTTTTTACACTATAACAGTATATAACACATGAAACAAATGAAAATTTAATTTGCGAAATGGTTTAGCTCACAACGTCTTTGATTTGATAATTAAAACGTCTTTGATTTATAATAATTTAAATTCAATTTAAATTGAAATGTTATGTCTCCGATTTAATTACGATTGCACAATTCTTTTTCCTTATCTGCAAAATAAGAAGTAATTAAATAATTAGTATTGTCAACGTTTTTTTTGCTGATAAATTTTATGCTTGTTACAATAACTCATTTATAGAGTAATGAATCAATTAATTACCATTAATATTCTTAGAATTTTATTTACTATTCCAAGATCGATATCTTCCTTTATAGTAATTTAATACTATATGCAATATTAATTTTTGTAAAGCATACCCAGGATAACTAAAATTACAATTCTTGTATGTGTTTAAAGTTATACATGTATGTTTATATTATTTTTGCCATGCATTGAATATTTCTTATTTAAAAAAATCTGTAAGATCCTGTTTTAAAGATATTTTTTCTCGATGAATGCACTTATTTATATAAATAAAAGTAAACTATGTATTTTCGTAGAAAAGTCGAAATAAAAGCGATATTATTTATTTTAAAGCAAAGTATAAAGAAAAAGTCTGTTCTTTCGTTAAATTTTTGCTGTTAAAAAATCCAATCTACATAATTCAAATATATAAATTATTAATGTATAATTTCTATTCCTGACAATTTTAGAATATTTAAGTTTTTATGAAATATTTTTTTTTGGAGCAAGTTATTATTTTTTTGTGGTTAGATTGATGACGCGTAAATGTTTTCATCGATACTAATAAAAATTAAGCTTTATTAACCAATCTTTGGGATTAAAATTAAAATAATATTTTGTTTTCCATTTTAGACGCACTATCAGTTTCTATGTAGACATGACTTCCGCATGATTTTATGTTAGTACACTCAGATAAAAAAATCGTATCAGTAACTATAAATTTGTAGTGAAATAACGCCTCAACTATATACATATTATTAAATTCTAATAAGAATACTAGATTACGTGAATTAAGAAAATATAGTACATTAACCATATAATCAGTTACAAATATTAAGGTTAATATTATTTTCTTAATTCACTTAATTTACTTATTGTTCTTATTAAAGCTTTATAATACATAGTTACAAATTTGTATATGCATTTCTTATTTATTTTTGTCTCCCAAATTTGAAACCAACGCTGCGCCTTTTATTGTAAGTTGAGTAGTTTCCTTCTTACGAGAAACTGAACTTCGCTACGTCCCTCTGGTGACAAAGCCGCGCTGCTCGTGCTGAGCGACTTTAGAGAAAAGGTTTTTAACGTATTCCTTAAAGTTACCTCAACAATAATTAATTAGATACATGATATAGAGTGCTTTATTAAAAAAAAGTTTTTTGTCTAAACTAGAAAAACGTAATTGTTATATCTATTTGCATAAAGTCCAAGTAATTACTTAATGTAGTTGAGTCACTATTTCATTAGGTACCAATTAATAGTGAATACAATTTGTTACCGTGACTATATTTTTATAACATTCAGCACTACTTTAATTTCTATTACTTTGTAAAATTAGTTACAGGTACTTCAATTGCAAAAGTTGCCAAATTTATAGTTGTCAGAACTATTTCGTTTTCTCTCAATGTAGACTATCCATTAAGTCTATGGAGTAACCTTTATCGAAAAACAACTTGTGTATAATTTTATCATTAACTATACATTACCGATGTCTTAGATACGTATTTATCTGCACCATTATTAAAACTACGATCTTTGTTCGATATAAAAAAAATGACAAAAAAATTGCGATCTTGAAACATATAAAAAATTGTGTTTTTTTTAGCACAGAAATCCTGAAGATAAAATACAATATTTAAGAGCTTCAGATATTATTTTTATTGAAGGAAATACATTTAGTCTTAATTTTCCGATTAATTCAATTTAATATTTAGAATTATTTAGAATAATTTTATAAGATAAATTTTATGCAAAAATATTCTGATGCAGGGTATTTCATCCGCTTTGAGTGATGCCGGATTTATAGTGAACTATCCTATAGTACAATTAGCTAATTTAATGAATACGAAACCAATTCTCAATATCTCGGTATACGATTATTTATGGGGCTACGAGGATTCATTGGTAAAATTGGCCAGTGGAATCGTACCAAATTTTATCAACTTCCAAAAATTCGGTCTCTTGGACAGGGTGAGTAAAATCAATTCTTATACAAAGCACTAAAATGAATAGTATTATAAAAAATTATTTTATAATCATTGAAGACACGTGCAAACTTATATTTAAATACTTAATAACTAATTACTTTATACCCCAGCTTGGTTTTAACTTATAATACTGGACAGTTTATAAATATTTGTACCTATTTCTTTAACATATTGTAAATTGTAATGAAAGAAAAAAATAGACTTCTGATGAAATGTCCATTACTAAGGCTAAAATAGATAAATCCACGAATAAAAAACATCATATCAATTTTTTTTTATTACTTTATCTGTATATGATGTGTAAGATGTGAGACAATAATATTTGTACACTACGAAAAATGTTTTTATTATTAATTATTTAGTTATCAAATGTTTTAGTTACCAACAGAAAAACCCAACCAGAATTAATGGCATTTTGGTGAAGTCAAAATGAAAGTGAAGTCAGAATTTCTGATTATTATAACCATTTTCTGGTTATAAACAGAAATTCTATTTGATTTCATTAAAATGCCATTTTGATTGGACCTTTTTGTTTGTTTAACAAAAACATTTTTCTCTGTGTAGACATATTTATATAGGCACATTCAAATTTTCTATATAAAAAAATAGCGTAAAAATAAGTAGAAGAAAGAATTTTATTTAGTTCTTATTTATACCTAATTTATTTATTTGTAAAAAAAAAAATATCAAGAAATAACTCTTCTCACAAATGACTTTTTTTATTATTTATTCAAATTTATCTACAGCAATATATATTATTATAAAGTTGATTTTTATTATGTTATTAAATCTTTTTGGTCATCAATTAATTATTAGTGTTTTTTGAGCGCTAGGAAGTTTAGAAATTCAGAAGGCGAATGCACTTCGGCATATATTTATCTAGTGGTCGAAAAAGAACTGTTTTAAATCATATAACCAGTTTGAAGTCCATTGGTCAACCAACAAATTTATTACGACTAATTCTTATTGACATATAGTTTATCATAAAAACAAGGCTCACTTTGACAGAACAGGATGCAGAAGTTGCAGCTTTTTTGTATTTACGTACAGTTCGCAAAGAAACTGAAAAAATATCCAAAGTAATCGAAAGTGTCAATGACGCAGAATTAAATCCATTGGAATGGGAAAGGGATGCATTTTAATTAATCATACGAACATCGGTGCACATTCGCGATTACTAAATCATGGATAAACTGGTTAGAATCCAGATGTTTTCTAGATATCAAATTAATATACTTAATGCGCGATCTTATACAAAATGTGTCAGCAACTGTTCATTACATCCGAATGGAAAAAATATACGTCTTCTGACAACATTATATTACAACAATTTGTTTCATCTCGTCATAGAACAAAAAAAATGGTAAAAAACTAATCAATGATGAATCTCAGTCACTGGCATTGCGTCATTGGTTAATTACTAAAGGATTATTTGTAATCATACACGATCACACGTTATCGAAGACTACAAAAAACTCAGCTTTTGGCACGAAAAGAAACCGGTTTCTCAGTGCACGACTTGACCTTCGCAAATAACGTCACCGCGCTGTATATTTCAGAACCATTTTTAGTTACCCGATTTCTGGATCCAGCAGAAATGCTGGGTGGAATTATTAGATCGAAGTTTTACTTGTAGCAAAAAAATTGCAATTTCAACATATCCTGCCTGAAATTCATGTCATATGCGAATTACTCAAGCGCACGCATTCTCTGTGCATAATAAGCTACTTATAGTTTACAACTGCAGGCGCTCTTTTTTTTCCCATTTTACCCCTCTCTTTTTGTTTTTCCGCTACATGTAAATATATAATTAAGTTACGCAAATAATAGGTTATGCAAAACGATCATTGTTACGTGAAATTAGATAATTTTACAATAGATGAAAAATATATATATTTAATTAAAATGATTTCAATAGCATTTTTCACACATTTTTCGAATTAGACAGTTTTGTAAGGTTATCCTCTTATGGAAAAATATTAGACTCACAAAAGAATGATTGGAAATAATTGGAAAACTATTGGAATCTAATATGATACGCTATTCGTTCCAATAAGTTTTTCACTAATCTAATATAGTATTTTTTCATAAGGATAATTTGTTGAAATTAAGAATATTAATCAAGATTTATCGTAATTTAAATTTTTAAGAAGAACGATCTTTACCTATTTTTATTACTTTAATTATTATTTAATTTTTATTACATTAATTTTTTTAACGTTACTTAAATTTGGCAATTCCATAATATACTCTTCCATTTGCGCTTTCTTTATATCGACTCGTCATATAAAGAGTGCAATGAAAAATTTAAAAGTTCTGAATTATCTTTTCGTTTCTATCATGCTTCCTTTAGAAATTACAAGTAATACACACAGATAGTATTATTTGATAATTTATGACACAACCCTGATCATGATTATACGACAGTACGCGCGAAAGCAAATGGAACAGTGTCGCGGACGCGGACCCGTATGTCTTGAATTGCTGTTGCTTTTCGCAATTTCGAGCCGTTGATCCTTTCACTATTTACACACATTTCAGGGTTCACGAGGTTAGTGTTAACGACTTTAAACACCGGTCCCAAGGAGTACGCATAATTTCCGCACTTACCTTTTCCTCATTGCATTAACGGTAATTCAAGCAACGCGTTTATTCAACAAAATCGGTTAATTATTGCATATTTATGGAGATGTAAAATTTTGCATATACCTAATACTTTATACACAGAGTACTTTAAATTTACGAATATTTTAAACAGAGTTTTTCGGATAATTTTTGGATGTTACTCAAATTTGTAAGATTACGCATTGCAAACACATATATTAATATGATAGTAATAATAATAATACATTAAAAATAATAACAAAGTTCATAAAATCTTACTTTATCCTCTTATATATAAATCGCGGGCTTTGGTAATAAATAATGACAAATTTAATATAATGAAGAATTGTTCTATCATTATAAAATTTTATTCATAAACCTTTGTTGTGTCAAACTCTGAATTAGTATATTCTAATATTTTAATTTTGTGTGTATATGCATATGCTTCACTGTTCTATATTTTATTAACTTCGGAAGGAATTTTGCAAATGTATTGCTTTAATATGAAGAAAAATTATTACTTTAATTTTTAAATAATTATATTTGATAATTATGAATTAATAATTCAAATAAATAATTACATATATGTATATAAATTGATTTATTAATACTGGAAACGAAGGAAACATTCGTAGTAAAGCGATACAAATTAATTACTAATCGGTTAAAGATTATACTTTAATATAGGACCTCTTGCGTTACTCTTATTGATATCCATAAATTTAATCGATAAACTTATGGATGACTTCTTAACTTTAAACAAATTAAATATTTTGTTTTTCTTTGATACTGATTATTGAAATATGTAAACAAACACGTCATTTATATTGAAAAAAGTGGTTTTGCTAAATTATCTAAAAATTTAATTGAATACAAACCTGAAAATAATTTTGTCAGACCATCAAAATAATTATATAGGGCGATCAAGCTAGAATGTCAGAAGTTTTTACAGCATTGCTTATTATACTTGAGCATATATAATTATTTTGATAGTCCAAGAAAATTATTTTCATAAATCTGTATCTAACTAAATTTTTAAATACTTCAGCAAAATCGTTCTTTTAGCGTAGATTTAGTTTTACTTAAATATTGTAGATAATATTAGACGCAATATTACAAAATAAATAATTTTGAAACAAAATTAAACAGTTAGATAGATATTATTTATTATATTATCTATCAAAGGAATGATGTGTTCAAAAAGCCTTTGATAAAAACTTGTGAGACAAATTTTAGTATAAATTTATGAAAATTGATGTATATCTTTATCATTGATAGATGTATGACGAGGGGGAGAATATTGTGACAGTGACTCTTCAAAAGAATGCCGACATGGCGGAAGAGAAAGGGCGATATCTCAGCATCGACATGTACAATGGCAGCCCTGGAATGGCGCAATGGGGATACGTCGAAACGGAAGGCAACGAAACGCGAGAAGAGTAAGAATTATAAATGTTAATGATCCTATTGTGAAAAAATATGATTTCCCTCTAAAGAGACAGACGATAAACTCTACTCAAAAGTCAAAAATTTTTTTTTTTGGTAAAATTTTTTGTCGTATAAGTACTTGAATCATGTATAATGAGAATATAATACATAGAAAACATTTTTTAATCTGACAAAAGGTGTTAAAAATGACGTTTTAAGAATAAAATAATTTATGGAAGCTTTTGTTAAAAATCAAACAATGCATTAATGATTAAAACGCCTTTGAAAGCGTAAACGCAAACACAAATAACATTACAAAAACTAAATATATATATTATTCTGAATAATATCAGATGCCGATGCGTCTAAATGGAAGTTATTTGTTTCTGCAATATCACTTTCTTCGATAACTTCTCGGTATTTTTCAATTCATCGCAATAAATTTGTTTTTACAAACACACGCAAACAATATTATGATTTATACATTATTTAAGGATTGGAGGAAAAAATTTTTACGACTCTTGTCCTGATATATAGAAAAGAATATAAAAAATTATTTATATATCTATAAAGTTAATTAGAAGAGTTAAAAAATAATAATAATCTAATATTTAATCTCATTGTATATATATATATATATCGGTTCCTTACTTCAAAAGTGATAACTAAAAAAATTATTAAGTTCCCCAGGAAAGGAGAGACTAACAATTTTTTCCAATTAAACTCTAATAATAAAAATCAGCGAAAGATGAGCTCATAACGAATTTTTAACTTGACAGAAATTAAATTATTGTATTATATAATCAAATAATATCGGCAAAAAAAATATAGACAGCATTGTTTTATCTAACTTATCTATTAGAATGCACTGATACTACTGAAATTACAGTTGGTTAAAGATAGTGTATAATTCGAAAACTATTATAGCCTCGATATTTTCGTATTAGGATTTTCATCTTGGAATGTTCAAAAGAATCCAGAAATAATAATAGAGGCTATAAAAGTAAAATGGTTTTTTAATTACTTATAAGCATTTAAAGTTAGCTTATAATTCAAAAATTGTTGTAGTCTCGACATTTTCGTATTAAGATTTTCGTCTCAAAATAATCTCAGGAATCTCCCCATAAGCGTTGTTCGGATCTTTACGGGACACCCTATATAAAGGATAGAAATGGTAAAAAACATATGAATAGAATAGAATTTATTACACTTCAGCATTTACATAGCCAAGAAGGGGACTTGGTTTACGATAAATTCTTACCTCATTCATCCTTCCATACTTTATACGCGTTCTTATTTAACTATTTTACTATTTAACTATTTACTTTTACTTCTTATACCTCTATTTTTAGCTTTAGCATTATCGTTTTCCGATTATGACATATTTATCACCTTACGCCTAACTAAATCGGTCTTATATTATCTTACTATGTTCGGTAAAAAAACATATGATTCATTTACTTAAAGGAAACAAGTTCACCGGTTCATCTGATCACTGGTGAATACATTCAATCAACTATAATTGATTATTTACTGTACAGTGTATAAAATATATATGACGCAATACAGTCTCTTGGCTGATAACTTTTTATTATTAACAACTTTTTTTTGGGGAAGGCAGCCGATCCATTCCTTCTACCGTTTAATAATAAACGAATAATTCAAAATTGATAATCTGCCTAAGTCATCGATAAGAGTTGAACCATGGAAGGTTAACTGTGACGATTTTGTTGACGACTTTTTAAAATTCTTTTTGAGTTGTGACGATTTTTAAGTTAAATTAGTTTATTTGTGATGATTGATTGGGTAATGTTTACTTAACTCATTCATGATATAACTAAAAAATCACGTTTTTTAAGTTGTATCACTTTTGAAGTAAGAGAACAATATTACAATTAATGAATTTTGTGAAAATTAAAGAGATCGTATAAAGAATTAGGAAGCAATTAAAAAAACAGAATGTATAAATTTTCAATTAAATATATTTTATTTTACGTGTATTTGAATTATGTTAAACTCGATATTAATATTAATCAACAAAAATTCGATTAAATATATAATAAGACTTTTATTTAATATTGTGTTTCTATAAACTCATAGAGTTTATAGCGTAATAATCTAAATAGCATTTTTTTCCGTTTTAGGAATACAGTTTGTAATATGCTTCAAGGTGCCACGGAAGGTATTGTATTTCCATCGTACTTGGACAAGCGTACCATTTTTAGAGTTTATAGAAAAGCGTTTTGTCGACCGCTACCGATTATGTTCAGGAAAGAGATTTGGGCGGATAACGGTCTGCCAGGATATCTCTATACTCTCACAGATGATTTTGCCGCTCCACCCGATCAGAATCCGGATAATGAATGCTTTTGCCGCAAAATGAAGACCTGTCTGAAGAAAGGATTATCAGACATAACACCATGCTATTACAGTACGTAAGCTTGTCATATCAAACTTGTAAGCTAAAAAATGGCAAAGTTAAAAATGTTTACACAACATTTTTTTCTTTCTTCCTGTAATATTTTTTTCCTAAATAAAAATGTAATTAAATTTGAGTACTGCATTTAAATATTGCATAATATAAATTATGTGGGTCTAATTTTTTCGCAGAGAGAAACGTGTGTTTAATATAATTCATTATTGTGAAAAAATACGCGTTATTAAATGATAAAATGTATTGCTTACAAAATTGTAATTCTCATCGTTATTCCGCAGTATTTAGATCCATTAAATCCACTGCGTAATTACTGTACAGATTTATAAATTTATACCGTGGCCTTGCTACTGTAGGTCATTTACCTTGAATCCACCATAAATTATCACATCTTTGATATCATCTTACTCAATGTACTGAAAGATCATGAAGATACATGCACTCCAAGACGACGCATGGTCTCTCTCTCTCTTTCATAACATGTTTTATAAATAATTCATTTCCTTGGTTAGATATCCCAGCGGCGGTATCGCTACCACATTTCCTTGATGCCGATCCGAGTTTGCTGGAAAATGTGGAGGGTCTTAAACCCGATCGAGAGAAACATAAGTCTTATATAATAATACAGCAGGTAAATAATATTAAACAATATTAAAAGTCAATTAATATTAAAAGTTATTTAAAAGTATAATTTTGCATTATTTTTTCATGCACGAATATATATAAATATACATAAACCTGTATAATCATTTTCATAAATATATATAATTATTATATATCTGAAATATATCCATACATGTCCATTACATCCTTCTTTCTTTTGTGAAATTATTGTATATGTTTAGTATAATAAAAATATAAATAATAATAATAATGAAAAGTAATTACAAGGATAATTTTCGCATTGTTTGTTTTAGAAAAAATCAAGTTTGGAGTATAAAACATTTTGGTATGTAAAAGAATTGTACATATCATATATATGAATGAACGCGAAAATTATCCTTGTAATTATTTCTTATGTTTTCTCACATTATTATTATTATTATGCTAAACAGTAATTTTACAAAAAAAAGAATATATGAACATATTCCGTATATAATGTATATGTGTATATAACGTATGTATTATGAATGTTTGTACATGTTTATATATGTTATGTATATTATTTATATATATGTATATATATTTGTACATAAAAAATTTTTTGCAGGGTTATTGTTTTAAACAAAAAGAATTACGCACAGGTATAGTGTGTAACTTTCTTTGTCGAAGAATGTATGTTGAGTGGTCGCAAATATTGAAAATATATATTATGTGGTTGCAATATATATCTAGACTTACGGTACTACTGACCAATTACTTACATATTCTTGTATAATTGGGATTAGATAAGTCTTACGCGTATGGATTATTTAATAGCTAAAGAATTTCTCAGAATTGCTTATGAAGAACACGTTTGAAAGTGGTTCATTATTTATTGCCATTTTTGTCTTACCTAACGTGTCTAAGTCTTGTTCTTTTTTCATACCTCAGGAATGAACTTCTCGCGCAGTTCTTTCTTCTCTTTCTTTTCGTATTAGAGAGAAAAAGACAAAAGATAAATCGTGCAACAAGTTCAGTCTTGAGATATGGAAAAAGAGCAGACCTTATGTAAAATGACATTCAAATGAAATTACATACCAAGATTTTCGATACCAAAAGTTTCTCTGAAAGGATTAAAAATTCTAATTACATTTTAATATATTTCAGATTTTACATACTATATTGAAAGCTTTTTCACAAATTAAAGTATAGCGTAATCAATTTGTGTTTTCACAAACTAAATTATAATGAAAGGTATTTTTATTAGTGAAAAAAAATGAAATTGCTATCAAACATACGATTAAAAAATTATTTTTTTTAAATAAGGCAAAATTATTTAAAAGTAAAATTAAAACATTCTAATGTTCTCAGATTTTGTAATATTTGTTTAAGTATGTAATCAATTATACGCGAGCTAATAAATTTTTTTTTACGTCCTTTCAGACAGTCGGTATGCCCATGTTCTTTCACTCTAGAATGCAAACGAATTTGATAATGAATCGTTTACAGTACAATTCTAAAATTGCAGCATTCAATGATGTAACGGTACCCTTATTTTGGTCCGATATGGTGAGTGATCAGCAACTTTATTGAATAGACATAGAAAATCTCCTGTGAAAGCTATATGTGTTAATTACATATATCTCTCGACTTTCTCTAATTCGTTTCTTTTTTATATTTATAATTAACAATTTGTGGAATAATATTATCATCGTATTCATGAAAAAAAAATTATTTAATTTCTCTAATATGCGAATCGATAATACAAGATAATTGCTAAATTTGATTCTATAACATTAAGTGAAATTTCTTTATTGATTTATTTTATAATTATAAAATGCTTTTCTTCTCATTTTTTCTGCATGTAAAGTTTCATTTAAAATTCTGCATTTTTTACGTACGTTTTTAGGATTTTTCGTGCTCGTAATTTATAGCTTCTAATAACAGTGAATGCGATTAATGTGAATGTATATAAAATATGATAATATATTCTTATGTGTTTATAAAAAAATATTTTTTGAGAAATATACATATGTTTATGTAAAAAACATAAAATGGAAAATATAGTAATTAGTATGATTATATATGGTTATGAATTTATGTTTATGTTTTAAATAAATCATGCAGTGAATAAATTTCTTCCTTGCAGACTGTTACGTCACTACCGATCTATCTGACGATCATATTGAAGTTGGTACTTCGAATACTACCGATCGCACAGATGATGTTCATGTATCTACTTGGTATAATCGGAGTGACGACATCAGTGATATCGCTGATATCTGTTGCGTGGATATTCAATCAGCAACAGCAGCAGGAGCAGGAAATGATTAAAAATAACGACAATTCCGATTTAAGGATACCCTTGTATAATAGCCATCATACTTCCAATATTGTACCGCCGCTCAAGAAGATCGCATCACAAACAGATTGTTTGACAGATTATTATAATTAGGTGCCATAGTGAATAATACTTGCAATCGCATATCATTACATGGAAACATGAAGATTTGTTTTTTTTTTTTGCAAATTTGTACTTTAACGCGATCCGCACCAATTTAACTAGAAATGAAGCAAATATTAATGGAACTTTTTTTATAATAACGGAATCTTGTATATATGTATGTGAGCATTTGTGAAATCATCATTAGTGTAAAGATTTAGACAATGCGATTAAATGTACATATAAACGGATGGTATACTGAGCATATTTTCGATATATATATATATATATATATTGTATATGTGGATACAAATAATAATACATTTAAACAAGAAAGGTTTAGATACAGTTTCAAATGTTTTTATCGTAAACATTTTTAACTTTTTATATTTTATATTCAATTAAAAAATTACTACAATAACGTAAATATCTATATTATCTATAGTTAAATGAAGTTACAAATATATGATAGATTTAAGTTGCAATTGTACAATTTTATATATTTAGATTATTCAAATGCGTATTAAATTTTTAACAATATCTTATTTACCATATTATTGATCATATAATATTGTAAATGATATATAAGCTCTCAGTTAACATATTTAATTTTTTATTATTAAGATGTTATATATCATTTTTTAAAATATACAATAGTCAATTTTTATTAATTATTATAATTCATTTTTTTGTGCAATTGATTAACTATTAATTATTTAATTTTAAAATATTAGATTATAGAAATAGCATTACGAAAAAAATATAACTTCATATTTTTTGAATATTAAATATGTATTTAACATTGATTTATAGGGCATAATATTGTGAGTAAATTTAATGTTTAATAAAAAATTGATATTATAAGTTGTAATTAATGATTATATGACAGAATAATGTAATAAGATTGAATGTAAACGTGGGTATGGTTTAAATTTTTTACATATTTCTACTAAGGTCTCTCTGTACTATGCTAAAAAAAAATGTTATTGCGTAACTGTTTTTATTTTGATGTTAAGCTTATTTGTTTTCATATACTATAAAAAATTGTTTTGACTATATTAGAGGGTTTGCGGGTTATCACCGTGTCAACCATGTTGTTCACGAAACGTTGGCATCGACCATGAAAGAAGACACGGTGATAACCCGCAAATCCTCTAATATAATCAAAGAAGATAACCGTGGAAGCCTCAAATGCGTAATCAAATTGTTTTGACGTTTATTTTTAGCAACAAGCAATAAAATATTGCGAAGTTAATCGAAAAATGAAAAGCATAATAAAAATATTTTTTCTTTATACTGAATACAATTTACAATCAAATACAAATTACAATAGTCCATTTATTTGAATGTTTTAGGTAAAAATATAATAAATTATGTTAATGAATTTTATTTTCTAAAATTAAAATTAGTAAGACTGACAATATATAACGCATATATATGTATAATACATATAGAAATATAATTATGTTTCATAACAATAATATACATCTTCACAATATATCATCCAATATTAAATTTCATAAATCATTCAATGTTTGAAATACAAGTATCATTTCAGGTCGATTTTGTGCCAATCCATTAGCACACCATTTTCCTATAGATATTAAATTCTTATAAACTTGCTTATTTTCTTCACCAGCTTTATTGTCTATCAATAAAGAAATGTCTTTATCCTTCCAAGCTTCAATTAAATCTACTAACAACTTCTCAGGGCGTATATCGTCATAAGCCCGAAGACCAGTTGCCATTTCGAATAAAACTATGCCATAACTATAAGTGTCTATTTTTGTAGACAATTTTTTGTCACGTAAAAATTCTTCCGGTAGGTAAGGTCTTGTACCATGAATTCTGCTGATCTAATAATTATTATTAGTTATTATTAATATTTATAATTATCAATTACGTTGTGTATATTAACAATAAAAAAATTATTGATAAAATATATCAATAATTTTAAAGAATAATTACTTATTATATCAGAAATTTTTTAATACAGCTTTTAATATAGTTTTTAATATATATTTTTTAAATAATCTAAGTCTTGTAATTTTTTAGTATCTAATTATTTACCTTCATACTATCTCTTTCAAGACCTTCCCGTGCTAAACCAAAATCGCCAATTCTGGGCTCGAAATTTTTATCCAACAAAATATTTGCACTTTTAATATCACCATGAATCAATGGTTTGTCACCGATAGTATGCAAATATTGTAATCCACGCGCTATACCTTTAGCAATCTCATGTCTTTGCATCCATGTTAACGGTTTAGTCTTTTGTCTTAATAGCAATCTATCTTCCAAAGACCCATTTTTCATTAGTTGATAAACTAAGCATGGTGCTTCGCCACCAAAACTGTACGCATATAGAGATAAGATATTTTCATGAGTACGAGAATTCAAAATCTTTATTTCTTTCAATGATTGCTGGAGTTGCAATATGTAACTTTCATCTGAATCAGACCCTTTTTGTCGGATTTTCTTTATTGCAACATCGGTATTTTTCCAAAAGCCTATAATATATGTACATAAATGTAAGTTAATAAATAAATAATTTGTTTAATCAGATGTTCTGCTAATCTATTTTCTTTTTACAAAGTCAATTAGAAAATGTGTATAATAAATATCCATTAAAAAAAATTCAGTGCTATTTAATCATTAAAACTACTCAATTCATACTTTTCTTAAGTCTTCTTTAATCTTCGTCATATTTTAATTTTGTAATTGTTAAAAGCTACATGTTAATATAAATTAGATAACATATACCTCTGTATACTATTCCAAAACCACCTTTTCCTAATATGTTGTGCTGATTCCATCCATCTGTGGCAATAGCCAGTTCACTATAACTTGCTTGTGGCAAAGTAGTTTCTGTTTTCGGTAATGGTGATTCATTGATCTTTTTTTCATTGCTACCAGTATTTTGTGGAGATGGTAAGAAAACAGCAGCAGCTGCTGGCGAAGCTACCAGTAAATTATTAGAGTTGCTTGGACTAATACCCAATTGTGCCGTTGGTTGATTAAAAATTTTATTGACACTTTGCTGCGGCAGTGCACGTTGATTAAAGTTTTGTGTACCAATCTTTAAATCTTTAGTATTTTTGTTGACCAACTGCTTGCGTGACATATTCTGCAAATTGGCTTCTCCATTGTAGAAAAGCCGATGAAATCTTTGTTCAACAAAAGGTAATAAAGGCACCATTGCTTGATAATGCTGCATTCTGGACAATAATACAAATAATTCTGCTATTGTATGATTGAAATGGCCCCATAGCGTCAAGAGTTCATCTGTGGGATTTTTCTCCTTTCTTAAACTCTGTATCGTTAAAACATCATATTGCATCCAAATACCTATCGACATTATATTAGTATAAAAAAATGTAGTAATATAATTAAAGGCACTAGCTTTATACATAATATACATAAATTATTGTACATTCTGTTAAAAACAATTGGCTATTGCTAAGTAAAACTGGAGCAATATTAAAAAGTAAGCATAATATAATACAGAATCATGAAAGCAGGTGAATGAGAGATGAATAGATTAATAAGGCCTGTTCTTTTTGACTGAACTTTTGCACCACACAGTTCATCTTTCTTCCTCTTCTTTCCTTCTAGAGAGTAAAGGAAGAAAGATGAACTGATGCAAAAGTATAGCTAAAAAGAATAGGCCTAATAGGTTAGCATAAAGCAAACATATTTTTCAAGGGATTGCCTTCTAACATACCTGCTAGCTCCTCCCATTTATCATTTTGGTTCATAATTTTACAAAATTCTGATCGTTCGGAAAATGGCAAATGATAAATGTACTTGACGTTGTCCATTGTTGCTGTTTCACAAATTACGAGATATAAGTAGCAATCATCGTATTATATATTTATTAAACTCTTAATTCGCGTGTTGTATGTAATATACATACGTTACAGCGATATATGTCATTAATATAATATCATTAAAATTGTACTCTGTTGACACCATCACAAAAACTGTAACATCTATCTGTATTCTACAATTCTTAAAAAAATTGGAGGAAAAAATGGAAACAACATAATAAACATATATACAGTAGACATGTCACAATGGGCTCATTCAGCGGACTCAACAGTTGAGTGAGCGCTCGCTGTTATTGGTGTATTCTTTTAGATCATCCAATCATAATTTTAGATCTAGAAGAATACGTCAATAGCAGCGAACGTTCACTCAACTGTTGAGTCCGCTGAATGCAGCTACTGGCAGTGTTGTAAAGCCCAGTGTCCACGATGCTAGAAATCC
>NW_017257883.1:1590800-1606693 GCF_001594055.1 Mycetomoellerius zeteki | reverse complement strand
TATTCTAGTAATTTACTAGAATACGTTATTTTTTATTTACTAGAATACGCCATTCTGAAAGCCGGCATTCACATTGGGCGTATTTCGCGGAAGATTAGAAAAATGCTGAACTAATGCAACCAATTGCTGATTAGAATGTTTGTTGTACACTCTAAAGCTCAGTGTAATTCTTTCTCTCTCCGAGATCTCGGACCAATTTCTAGCATCGTGGACACAAGACTTAACAGAAATGCTAAACGAATTTACGATTGGTTTTCGTAACCTACGCAACTCGAAAAGTACGCCTCATGGGGAACCGGTACTTTCTATCGTGTACATACAATACGCGTTTGTACAAATTTAGAAGAAGAAAGTCTGATTTATAATGGCCGTAACCGTTAACTTATGCCGGTGCCGGTAAAGTTCAATCATAGGATTTCAATGCTTTCTTCTTCTAATACGGCAAATTAGTATGAACGAAAGTATTGAAATCCTATGGTTGAACTTTACCGGCACCGGCATAAGTTAACGGTTACGGTCATTATAAATCAGGCTTTAAGATATCTTTTCATGCTGACGCTTGACGCTCATTTTCGGCGTCCATATAAATCATATGATAGAGGCTGCGGTCCACTTGACGCTACAAACGTTTCGAAGCGTTTGAGCGACCAATCAGAACAAAGAATTTTGCGAATTGACTAATCAAAGAATGCTTCGAAGCGTTTGTAGCGTCAAGTGGACCGCAGCCAGAAATTGACGAATATCAAGCGTTAATTTTGATCACGTGACCTATTGACGTTGAAAAGGAGCGTCTAGCGTCAGCATGAAAAGGCATCTTTAGGCCACCGGGGATAGAGTTTCTGAACACAGCGAAACGGAACTGAGTTGGAAGTTTGGAACGAGTTTTGAATGATCGTCAACGATCGTTTCGTGGAATTGCGTTAAATGATTAGGATATTTTTAATTTAATGAGACAATGATGAAATTAAAGAGAACTACACAGGATCAAGGAGCTGCTATAAAAATTACTAGCACATACGTCGTTAAGGTAATCGATTTATATATATATATATATGTATTTTTTGTGTCCGTTTGATTCTTAAATAATATATGTATGTACAAGTAATATGTACACAAACAAGTCTCCCTCTCGTTTCCTCATTTCCCTGAAAAAATTATAATTCGAACATGATCTATACATACACACACAAATATAAGAAGAGTAACAGAAGCATAAGTTAGAATGGTAAAACATAAAAGAAGCATTTTAAAGAAGTAAATGCCTCTTATACGTTCATCATTCTAATTTACGTTGTCTAGAAGTTTCCTCAATGACTCCATCACTCTCCCTGTATACAGGATGTCTGAGACCATCCATATACTCCTTTTATATTGGAAATAAAGCATTTTAGAAAAAAAAAACATTTCAGACAAAAGTTATGGGGTTTTAAATGATCTATTATCCTTAGTGACGCCACCCAAGGTCAGACTGATCAGATCACTGAATAGATCATTTAGAACCCCACAACTTTTGTCTGAAACGTTTTTTTTTTCTAAAATGCTCTGTTTCCGAGATAAAAGGGATGTACGGGTGATCTCATGGACATCCTGTATATACTCAATTTATGTTCTTATTTTCACCATTCTACTTTCCAGTGTATGATACATCAAAATAATGATGTATTAATAGAATTATATAGCTAACAGTATTCTAATTGAAAATAATCTGTAATTATGTATACATTAAAGGACATTGTGTTCACCTTGATCTCGATGTAAGTCAAGGTCATGATTCTGATTGCGAATAACTTAGCCTTAACAACTAGATGATGATCTAGTATAGTTTCTACATTTATAGCACATTTGGTTTACTAATTCGACCCGGCTCCGAGTCAATGATCTATTCTTTTTAGCTGCATTCCTTGTACAGTTAAGCTCTTCTTTTGCATCTAAACAGAACAGACCATTAACTCAGAGTCGAGTTGAGTCAGTAAATTGAATATGCTATTAGATTTAAAGTATAATTTTAGTAGAAAATTTTGACCTTGGAGAACAAACTCCTATGATTTTGACCTTAACATATATTGTCAAAATCATGATCATGTCAAGATAGAAATCATCAGTTTGTCTTCCAAGATCAAAATTTTCTACTAAATACTTATATTTTAAATATTTTAGAAACTATAAGAAGCAGCCAGCTAGTTGTTAAGGTAAAGTTACTTAGGATCATGATTTTGATAACATATGTCAAAGTCAAGATTATCAGATGATGTTCCTTAATGTACATAATTATCAAACAATTTTATTACAACTCGGTAACAATATTTATAAAACACATAACAATTTATTAAAACAGGAGCATGATATTTGTTTTATTAATACTTACTGTTATTAAATTAATAAAATTATATACAATTATACTATTATTATGACTTTTTATATTTTGTAGAAACAAAGAAAAAAGAATGATAAAGAATTATTAAATAGCATACATGATTCGAAGAAACCAAATAAATCTAATGAAATAGATAAGAATATACTTACAAGTAAGCAAAAGAACAAAAAGAAAAAAAAGCATTCTGAGAATAAATCTAATGTAAAAAATACAAAAGAATCGAATGTTCTAATAAAGATTAATACAGACAGTAAAATGAAACATAAAATAAAAAATAAATTTGGTATGAATGATATGAAGAAATCAGATTTTCTAACAACATATCCAAAGGATGATAAAAAGACATCAGAGGTATTTCAAGAATTATTAATTAACACAAATAATAAATCAGAAAACAAGAAAAAAAGTAAAAAAAAACAGGAGATGAATCTTGACGCAAATAAAAATGCAAGAGTCGATGATGTAAAAGAAAGAAACAAGAAACTACAAAAGTCTGTAAAAGAATCAATTAATTTGGAGCATAAAATGACAAAAATTGAAAGACTTAAAAAGATAACTGGAAAAAAAATGAAACGGATGTCAGCTAAAGCAGAAGCGCAACATATAAAAACTGACGAGATGTTAAAGCTGAACAAACATATGAGAAAAATTAAACAATTAGAAGAAATGCTTGCTAGAAAGTCGGAAATAAAACAGACTTTGAAAGATAGAGTGACAACGCAGTTAAAAGCAACTAGATTTAAATTTATAAATGAGATATTATGCAATAATGACAGTTCGCTATCTAAGCATTACTTAAAACAGAATCCTGATGCCTTTAAGGCTTATCAGATAGGATATAAATGGCAACTTGAACAATGGGCAATGAATCCATTGGATGTTATAATATCATCAATTATAGAACTGTTTGTATATTATATGCTTCATTCTTAATCAAAATTTACATGAGCTTAAATATTATAATATCTTGATAATTGCAGGCCAACGGACAATATAATCGCTGATTTTGGATGTGGTGAAGCACGACTCGCTGCTTCCGTTCCTCATACGGTACATTCGTTTGATTTCATTGCTCTGAATGATAGAGTAAAAGCTTGTGATATGGTTTCTACTCCTTTACAAACAAACAGCGTCCACGTTGTCGTATTTTGTCTCTCTTTAATGGGATCTAATCTTAACGACTATGTAATAGAAGCCAATAGGGTTCTGAAAGATAAGTAAGTAATAATGTAATAATTTCTTGATTGAATAACATAAGAAATTAATATTTTTGTTCCAATAAATTTAGTGGTATCTTGAAAATAGCCGAAGTGGAAAACAGATTCGAGGATGTGAAAGATTTTATAAGATTGTTGCGTAATTATGGTTTCAAAAATACGAGGAAAGACTTGTTTGACTTGTTTTATTTTATGGATTTCAAGAAAGCAAAAGCTATAAGCATGAAGAGGAAAACTCTCTCTCCAATTATACTGAAATCATATTTATATAAAAAAGGATAAGATTTCATTTTTATATTATTCAATTATATTTTATGTTTTGTACAAGAAACTTTAATTTGTTTTACATAAAGAATTTTATTTTATTTTTTTTACAAGATTTAAAATATTATTTTGTATGAAAAGATATTTATATTCTCGTAAACTCTCATGCGTTACCAATATTCTAAACCATGTTAATCACCATTTACCTCTAAGTTTTATAGTAAGTAATAAGTTTATATCAAACGATTAGATAATATTACTTTACGTGCCTGCTTAAATATTATATTATTCTTTGATACATATTGTTCCATGAGCACAAATTATATAGTTATAAGAAGTAAAAGAAATTAATAATTTTTATGGACTTTTTATAATGTATTATAAAAACGCAAATATATATATATTCACATAAAAAAATATAGTTTATCTTATTTTTTAATTGATATATTACATAAATACTTAAAATAAAGCATTTGTTTCATAATACGACGAGTTATTCAACACTTGAATATTTTGAAAAGAAAGTTATTTCTTATGTGTTTCCTTTGATGATCAAGTACAGTCCTTTTTAATTTCAAATTAAGAATGTCGATAATAATGACATTTTTAATTCATTTCTATTTATACAGCCAAAACAGTTGATAATGTCAACGCTCTTTAATTGCGACTGGGTTTCCCCCAGATAGACCCCTTTGATAGGCAAGAACATTTTCTTTGTTTTAGCCGTCTACTAATACTTCGTCGGTGACTCTGCCTACAGGGACGTAAACTACGTTTACACGGCTCGATTTACGCCGAAGTTATAAAATCGATGTTATTTTACTTTCTTCAAAGGAATAGCTATGACTGGTCAGCTTCATAATATCGATTTTATAACTTTGGCGTAAATCGAGCCGTATAAACGCAGTCATTGACCCACAGTAACCACTGACTACCGACTACCACAAACGTGACGGCACTGCACTCTACAGTCAACTGCAGAGGTGCAGAGTGCAGTGATCGATAAAACAAAGGGAAAACAAGTTTGACATAAGGGCTTTTCATTCAATAATTTTGATTGCTTTGCTTATATATATTATTGTCTTCTTAAAAAATTCGATTTTTAATTCTTACTTTGACAGTGTTAAGCAATATATTACTGCTAATATAAAGCAAGATTTCTGTCATAAAAAGAATGTATGAGCCATGAATTACTACAAATATTAGTTCAGAATTTGCTGGAGAGTTTGGATATGTCAAATTGTTTATCGTGACCAATCGTGACTATCGTTTATCACTTCAAAGGTGTCAAGGGATTGGAAGATGTTGTGTCGTGAAGGAGTTCTCAGTTTATTCTGCTTTATTGCAGCAGGTTTGATCTCTCTTTTCCCTGAACTGCAGTTCAGGTTAGGATTCGATATTTATGTCGCATATTGTACAAATATTTGGCTTTTACATGCGGTACAGTACATTCTCATAAATGTGTCTGCATTGCTGGCATTTCGTGGTTTTGCTTATCAAGTAAGTTGTTTCGTTATGTTATGTTGTACATTACTTAAAATTTTATGTGTGCTCAAAGTATTATTTTTTTTACAGGTTGCAATCAGAGCATTGTTTCTTGGATATATCTTTGGAATTGGTATTTTAGTGTCAATTAATGCTCCACTATCGTGGCAGGTGTTTGGCATTTATACAACAGTATTAGCGAGTTTTCATTATACGGAATTTTTAGCTATTGCCTGGTCAAATCCAGCTACATTGTCGATTGACAGTTTCATTCTTAATCATAGCATAGCATATGGGATAGCAGCATTTCTCAGTTGGATAGAGTTTATTATAGAGAGGCATTACTTCAACTTAATGAAAAGACCTTCCCTAGTGTCTTATTTTGGTCTAATGTTATGCATTTCTGGTGAAATTTTAAGAAAATTAGCAATGTGCACTGCAAGACATAATTTTAACCATGTTGTGCAAAATGAGAGACAAGACAATCACGAGCTTGTTACACATGGCGTATACAATTTTTGTAGACATCCTAGTTATGTAGGATGGTTTTATTGGTCCATAGGAACACAGGTGAGATATAATAAATTTTCTATAATACAATTAAACATTTAATTCTATACCTTTATCACATAATTTTTAATTAACACTCATAAATTTTTATTCCAGTTAATACTTCAAAATCCACTATGTTTCTTTGCATATGCATTGATGTCATGGAGTTTCTTCCATGATCGTGTTATGATTGAAGAAATAACTTTATTAAATTTCTTTGGCGAAGACTATGTTCAATACCAAAAAAGAGTAGGTACTGGGCTTCCATTTATTTCTGGATATAAGATTAATTCATAGCATCCTGCGGTAGTGTAGTCATATTTTGTAAAAAGATCTAACAAATGAAAAAACATGTTTTATATGTTTGTAGAAGATCAGATTAGATTAATTAGTTTTAAAAGAATTTACATTTAGAAAAATTTTGGTGCGTATATATATACATATATAATTTTGAGAATAATTTATTAATTTTCATTAATCCGGTTTGTCTTTATTTATTATTTAAATAATTTTAATTGTGATATGTGTAATTATACATATATGTATACATATTATAGTGTATTGATGCCATTTTACACATTTACTTGACTCTAGTCATAAATTTTTATTTTGAAATTTTTTATATGAATGGAAAACTCAGGTTAATAAATAATTGTTACTTAGCATTTATTTATATGCTAATATACAATGTAAAAATAATAATACGTAAGTTTTGTAAAATTATGTAAATAAACCCTTGTTAAGGTTACTTTGAGGTTTAGTAGTGTGTATATATATATATATATATATATATATAATGTATGTATCAGTACATAATTTTTATTATTATATGTCTTTATACAATGAATATCCAATTTTGATAAAATGTTTATTATAAAATATTATTTGGTTATGTATATACATTATAGAACTAATTGTCACAATTTTTCTTATTTTTATACAGCATTTTAGATCTGATTATATTTGTTTTTTTTTTTTTTTTTTTTTTTTTTCAAAATTCCATAATAAGCAATTTTTCTATAATTTGATAATATTTTATTTCTTAGATTCGTGTTGGATTTGTTATTTTGAATTTTTATTGCATTCAATAATCTCCCAATTTTTAAAAATACAAGACAGGTCCCAATTGAAAAAAAAATCAGATCTTAAAGGATTAATATTCCTCTTGTCTTTATATATATCATTTTTGTAAACTCTGATTGGAAATATACGTGATTTTAGATAGAAATTAAAATGTTTGTTTAGAATTAAGAAATTACAAATTATTAATTAAAATTAAAAATATTCACAATGAAATAATAAAAGTACACAGTTTGTTAGCAAAATTATAATTTATTGTCTCATTTTCTTTGAAGAATTTTTATGTAACAATAGACTACATATATATAATATTACGGTAGATACTTTCAGTATGATTTTATAATACAGGGTGGAGCAATATTAGCTATTACCATACCTGAAACATTGCTCCTAATTGAGGTGTTCTAATTAGGATGCCACTGGCATTATTCATACTTAAACGCCGTAATCGCGTAAAAAAGGCATTTCAGACCGGAATATTTGTTATTGCACCCTGTACAAATAATGCAATATACATATATATTACATTATTATGTAACTAACGTTTACATGAACATCAAAAAGCGTTCATTCGATGTCGAAGTGTACGGTATGTTAAGGTATATTAGAATATAATTATACAAGTATATGCATCGGTTTTTTTCTGTACATGATCATTTACAATGTGTTATAATAGAATCATAGCGAACGTAGAAAATTCCACAGGAGCTATGATACATTATCTCGGTATTCCATTCTTCAAATAATATCTAAAGGCAATATCTCGTTTAATGACATTCTTTTTTCATTATGCGCAATAATTTTAGCTTATTAATCGAATTACGTATCGTAAAGAATACATTAACGAAACATTAAATGTCAGCAACGCACATACTGCAGTACGTTATACAGGGTGTTCTATTTTAATCAATCTAGTTACTTTTCTCTGAAATTATTAGTGATACAAAAAAAGTTTCAATTAAAAGTGGAACGGGTTCAAGGGAAATGTATTTTGATTACATTTTTCTACGGTGGAGATGCCGAAAGGACATGAACGTCACTTTCACTTCACGTCTCCATAGAAGAAGAAAAATAACGTGACCAAAATACATCTCTCTCAAGGCTGTTCCACTTTTTTGAAATCATCTTTTTGTATCATCAATAATTTTGGAGAAAATTAACTGAGTTAAAATGGGATACTCTGTATGAAGATCATTGAAAAGTATAATTGTTTGTATAAATTAGATGATACTTCTTGACGGAATAAATATAATTACATGAAAAAGTAAAAAATAGAAAATTAGATCTAATATTAATAGACTCATAAAAATGTATTGGACGTAGATCTTTTTTGTATTTTTAATTATACTACGGGACATCTTATACTTTATCTTGTAAATTTAAAAGTGGATACACAGAAAAAACGTATTTAATTAAAGATTAATTATTCGGCAAGCTATACTGATATTAAAACATTCCGTCTATAAGTATATCTAATATAATTCAATGATTTAAGAAGATTAAAATCAATTGTTTTAATCGTTGAGAATATAATAAAATGTTATTTTATAAGTAAGTATTGCACTTTAACTGATAGTTGGTAAGTGATAATCTAATTATTCAATATATTGCGTAGATAGATATATAATGTCTTGATAGCCGAGCAATTGTTATTACTATCCAATTGTACGTTTTACTTTCATAAAGTTTCAAATATAGAGAATATTAGAGAACGCTAATTACTGTTTACTTTATACGCGAGTTTTCCATAATCTATTCGATATAAATTTTATATATGTAGCAACACACATTTTTTATTTACGTCATCCTTATTCCTATCGCTATTCTCTCGTATGTAACTTTCTTTGTTTACATATCACGTAACCTGATTAAATTCTTTTAATAAAAAAACGTACGTTCGATGATACCGTTCAATTACTCATTAATTTATCCTTGATTATTCGCCTGTTATTCCCTTGCATTAAGCACCTACATATGTATATTATACAATAAATGATAAATATTCATCATGGTATGAGTGCAATCTGGATTCGAAGAATCAATCAAGTTCATCAATCCTCTATTTGATTGTTAATGTATGTGTTATGTTTCAAGGTTCTCGTTTTTCAGATATTAATAGAGAGTAATGTTCGTAAGTTATGCATTTCGCATTATAAATATATAAATGTGCATTTTCTTTCCAAGTGTAAAAATTCGATACCTATAATATCGATTATAGAAAAGTTGTTAATATCGTTTCTATAACGAAATGGCTTTGGTTGTGATGAGAATTTATTGTCTTTCTGATATAATAACGGCAGATATATCAAAGTCTTAGTAAATCCAAACAATACAAAGTCTAAAATTATGACATAAGACGTCTTTAAATCGACTTTTAGACGCAAAAAATGTCTTATGACCTGATTTTAGACACTTTTTGTTGTCTGGGAAGCTTTGATTACACTCATACACCAGTGAATAATAGAATTTATTTCTTATACGACGCAGAACTTTATTATCGTATTATAAATATGAATAAATCAGCACGTGGCAGTGAAAAATTATAACTATGTACTTTATCGTTATCAACACATTTTCCTTTCATATCAGTCACTGTATCAGCTGCTCCAAGTCGTCCAGCTGATTCGCAAAAATAAGACACCGCGAAGCGGTTGATTACATGAAACAGAATGAGAAGAAACAGGAAAGACATGAGAAGCTTAATTACTATATCCTTCTTGTATTTACATTGCAACTGACAGTAAATGAAGAATTTTAGATGAGAATAATGCATAAATCTTAAATTCTGTCGCTTTTAAAATAATGATTTATTACTTGCGAATTGAATTGTATCTACTCTTTTTTGTACAAATAAAGCGGTATAAAACGTTATAGTTATTATAAAATATCGATAGCAATATATTAGTGCAGATAGACTCTGTATATCTATGCCATCTATGGATATAAAATTGTTTTGTTGCTCGTTTAGCAATAGTTACTTTCGTATCTTTCACATGTTACTTCAGGTCGTTCATGATAAACCATCAAAGGAATACATGCATTTTAAATACGTTTTACTTTTCGATTTTTGCGTATATGCAGAATGCCTCGCCAAACCAAATTACTCCAATCGAAAAGTTGCGTCTTTAGTATATCACACAATATTTCAATAACGTTTGATTAGCTGTGATAACAGATTTGCTTTTGATCCTTTATATTTCTAATGTTCTCAAAATATTAGATATATATGAAAAATTTAACGTACATATTTGGCTTTAAACACGACATTTATATCAACGATATAACCGCTCGTCAGTACAAATTTGCGGTACATTCCTCAGATGCAAATGCGAATCTTCTCTTCAATATCTTTCGAGGTCACCGCGTGTGGGAAGTCTATCAGTTCGATCACTGCAAAATAAAAAACACGTAAGATTAATACCTATATAAAAATTCTTTTTAGAATTTATTTTCATATAATTTTTCATAACTTTTATGTAAATTTTAGAATTTTTCAAAGTTCTGTATAATTTTATAACTTCTTAAAAAACTTCTCAGATATTTTTTTATATGAATTGGAACATTTTTCAGAAATGTTGAGAAAATCTACATTTCTAGAATTTTTCATATATGTAAATTCTAAAATATTTTAAAGATTTTTCATTCTGATTTCTGAAAGAAACTTGTAAAATCTGAAAGAGTTTAAGGTATTTTTTCAGAAATCTTCATGAAAACTTTTATAGAACGAAAACTCTATTGGTGCTGATGCAGTACATTGTATTTCTTATCTCATATTTCGAGATAACCCTGATGGAAAATTTCGTTGAAATTATTTTACGTTTTGGAACATTTTTCAGTAAAATTTCAGTATTTTAAAAAAATTTCAGTTTAATTTCAACGATTTTTAGTTGAAAAATTCATTTTCAGTAAAATTTTAGCAAAATTTCAGAGAAATTTCAGCAAATTTTCAGCAATTTCGCTGAAATGTTCCAAAACGTAGAATACTTTCAGCGAAATTTTTTCACCAGGGAAGAAATACAATAAAAAATAATGAATCATAATAAATCTTATTTAAGAAAAAGTTGTAAGATTTTAAAAATATAGATCTTCGTCCTCTAAAGATTAAAATATGACAAATTCTTAAAAATATTATGAGATATTATAAGAATTTTTTTCTCATTTAAAAACAAGTTTATATATTATACATTAGTGACGATTAAACGTCGAGTACATTAATATTTGTAACAGAAGAAAGAAATGATGGAAAAGTGACGTACCGTAATTTCGCCGTGTTACTTCCAACGTCGGTGTTAAGCATTAAATAATTTACAAATTTATTAACTGTACATATTATGCAAACTCGCAGAAATACACACCCTTTAAAGAATACTGTACATTTGCAGCGTGATTTGATAATAACATGATTTGGTCTAAAGGGAAATGTGTATTTCCGACAAGTGAAATCGATAATGTTCTATTCATTTAGCTTAACAAGCCGTTGAGAACGTTAACTGCGTCTACGCATAACAGCGTGAAAAGTACACTTTGTTCCTTAATGTCCCTAGTCAAAGCGATAAGATTTTGAAGTATAATTAATAATGAATAACTCGTCATGTCGTACGCGGCAAGATTGGACGCGGGTTTTGGATGAATAATGTTCACCGGCGGCGGTGGTACAAACGCATCGAATCCGTCCGCATCCGCATCCGTGAATACCAGCGAAGATGGTATCCATCTTACTCTGAGCAGCATGCGAAATAAATATCCAATGACGTTAGTAATTTCAGACGTTATCGCATACAATTTATATTTATATTTCTAATGAATTCTAGAAATTATTTGAACAATTAATATATTGTTTGAATAATTTCTACTCTCTCTAAATTCTTTGGAGTGAATTTTCACTCTAAAAAGTAAAAAGTGAATCAATCTTGAAAAAGAGTGGCTCAAATTTAAATCTTTAAGAGTGAAATTTTACTTTTCAGAGTGAGATTCTTTAAAAATTTTAGAGAATGCAATTCATTAGATTACTAACATTAGATTACTGGCAAGTAATTGAAAATCAAATTCTGTGTGTCATTTGTTGAGTCAAGTATGTTTCTTATAATCAGTTAAACTGTTAAATTTACTAATAAAAATCTAAAGATCCGTAAGAAGAAATTAGCTTCAAATAGTAGAAGTGATTTAATATAAAAAAATACTGAAATTACATATTTGGAGGAAAAATGTTTTTTTTTAAAGATTCTAGTACAATGTTTACCTGGTGCACGGTGAGACATTTACTCCCCTGATGGCCTTCTCGCCGATATCGATAGCCCCTGAGTCCTGCACCTCCAGCGTGTAAATGCAACCGGAGAATCCGTCGTGGTATTTACCATAAGTCATTGCATAATCAGGTAAACCACCCAAGTAAACGTTACCCTTTGCATTAAGAATTTGTTGAAGTCCGTCACTTACACCGCTCTCGGTGTGTTCACCGTTTAGTTCGATGCTACCGTCGCTTCTTTGACGTTTCAGGATTATCCTGTGCCGTTCCCCGTCATCGACGCGTTGGGCGGTGATGCGAATCACAGCGGGACCAGAGCCCAAGTTGTATTGATACTCCACGTACCTGGGAACACAAAAATGATATCAATATATAAAAATTCAAAATGTCTTAAGATTAGAATAGCGGATAATTTCTTTGAAAGGTATGCCTTTCAATTAAATAAATTCTTTAAATTTATCGTGAGAATACTGCTCAATTCAAAATTTTGAATAGGAAATGCAGTTTTTCAATCCAATTGAATTTAAAAAAAGTGAAAATAGACCATAAATGCTATTAAAGTACACTCGATATTGCTTACCCATCTACTACAGCAACAGCGATATAATCATCGGGAGTTAGATCGTTCGGCGTTTGACCATGCCACATGATCAATCCATAACTCTTATTAGTGCTGATCTCGAGGCCGAAAACCTCACGCTCTTCTTCGTGCATCATAACAGATCTGTCTAGTTCCAGCCAGCCGTCTCCTCTAAAGGCAACATCATACGTAATCTCTGCCACTACAAATATATAATCACATTATTCATAATTATTTTATTTCTATCTTTTAATTATTTTATCATACATTTTAAATATATAATTCTAATATAATATAATTAAATCATATTTAACTATATATGTTTTAATTATTATAGTGACACTTTTTATACGTATCTTATATAAAGAGATCTATATATATATAAGCGTTACGAGAAATAATTTTCGGTTTTTTTTATGTAAACATGTATTTTTAAAAATTTAGGAAATTAATTTTTTTTGCATGAAAATACATAGTATAATATGGTTCAAATATAAATAGAAATTGTATATAACCATAAGACTTCTTATGGTTCGTAGCCCTTCTCAACACAATTTCTATTTTTTTGCATAATTAATAATAATTTAGATGCAATAAATAGTACATATTTCATACTTACACTTTTCGCAATTTTGCCCGTTGTAACCAAGGCGACAATCGCATTTATAGGAATCATGGAGATCCGTACAGGTACCACCGTTTCTACATGGGGTAAGAAATTCACATTGCTTTTGCATCTTCTCGCAGTTTCTACCTGCGTATCCGTATTCGCATGTACACGAATAATCATCGTTTAAATTTTGACACTGGCCATGGATGCAAGGGTTCGCTGCACAAGGATAGTACGATGTTGTTGGCGGCTGTGTGGGTGCTGGAGTAGTGATAGTGGTATGAATCATTGTTTGATTCGGATGAGGCTCTGAACAGTCCTCAATATTAGCTGCGTCGATTGATGACTTTACTATATCCAAACTGACCGACGAAACTTCGAGCTATAATATAATTTAACAAATACCCATTAAAAATAAAGTTTATACAATGATTTTTTTATACAATGAAAAATACTTTTTAGAAATGTTGAGAAATTATCTACATAGATACATTTTTTCTAAAATTCTTTATATATATATATATATACACAATATGAATTCTGAAGTATTCTAAGATCTTCATTGTATAATTTCCATAGAAAAAACTGATAAAATCTGAAGATTAAAGTATTTTTCAGAAAGCTTTATAAATTTAAAGTAAAAAGTATTACGAGATATTATGAATTTTTTTTATTACAGCTGTTATTAAATAATAATACTATAGACAGAGCTAATTACGGAGTTTGGTATCTAATTAAATAATTAATAATTTTGCTTACTTCGCTTATGCATCCACGGAAGCTCCGATCAACACCGACGTTCCGATTGATCGTGATTCTTCTGTGATCAACCCCTCCGATGTAAAGAGGCGTATTTAGGTTCATAGTTCTCGCCGCTCCGAGTGACTTGCCCTCCACAAATGGCTCACCATTCACTGACAGTTTCGCATCCTTGAAATCTCGATTCATCGTCACATGCGCCCATACACCAGATTGAATGGGATGAGATGATCTTATTGTCGCTATTCCAGAACCGATATCGAAACGAAACTCGACGTGCCTATCCTTTATCACGAGTGCTGCAAAATCTCCGAGGCCTTCGTCATTTTGAGAACAATACATCAAGATTCCGTCTCCAGAGTCCGCCGGATTAAAACTCATGGCTACCTTAAGCCTAGAATTAGGTATAGAACAAGTAAGGAAAACGTATTACATCACATTTTCAAAGGATCTTAAGCAACATATGCCGTGTGTTAATTTTTCATTTAGTTTGTTTATTATAAATCTCAATTTGCACACTTTTAGTTTTTATCCTCCTTATGCGTAAAATATTTGTATGAATAACTCGATTATTCTTTGCCTTATACTTTTTACAAAAAAGAAAGCTTAAACTGAAATTAGTTTAATGGCAATCGAATCTGTTACGACTTGTACACGAAAGCATACGTGCAAAAGGATTGAAAAGAACATAGACAGGAAAGGATTTATACATACGTATATGTACATGAACATTTACAGAAGCTCGTTTGGATAAACTATCAAAACAAATATATGAATAATGTTTTTGTCTTAAAACTTACCTCTTTGTCTTATATCTTTTTAGCGGTTTACGACATGCAAGGTGATGAAATCGAATAAAACATTAACTTAAATTATCGTATGTGACTTATTACATTGACTTCTGTTTATTTGCTTTAAAAATATTTATTCGTATAGCATGAGTCTGCTGAGTATATAAACGATCTTTCGTACGTGAAACATTTCTTTCTTTTAATATATTTATATATATATATATAGATTCTTAAATATATAAATACAAACATTTTACATATGCTGTCATATATAACTGTCATATACACGTATGTGATTGTTACGACTTTGACGTTTTCTAAGCTTGAGTGGGGACTAACTGTTAAATGCGACTGATTTGGCAGTGACTTCACGTATTATTTTTAATAATTAATAATGACTAAAGTGACGCGTTAAATGTATTAATTAAGAAGCTGTACAAAACATATTAATTACTAATTCGTAAATATATATATATATATTGACTGTTGTTCTAATGTTACAGCACCATGACGTCCATTACAAGGAATTACGCACTATGCTTGTTGCAAACTACCTGTTAAGAATTCATTGCTTATTCTTTTTGCTATCATAACCATTGCCATTATATGTGAAGTGCTACTAAAGAAAAAAAAGCAGTGAAAAATTGGCACAAAAACAAATCGCACTGACTAATCTTTTCGGATATACAGGCATAAACATATCTTAAAAATTTTAGATAGCTCATTATGTACGGTGATTTTTATTAGACGGAGGGAGAAGTTTATTGCTGTGATTGGATAAGTAATGATTCTCTAAGTGCGTAAAATTGGTGCTAGGTCTAGCTAATGTTTTGTGTGGTGCAAATTATTGTGGTGATGTGGCCTTGATCGTGGTTTCCTAATTTGTGCGTTGCGTAATCGTGATCGACTGTGTGTAGTGGCCGAACTCTCTCTTTC
>NW_017257883.1:1514647-1590773 GCF_001594055.1 Mycetomoellerius zeteki | reverse complement strand
TTCCCTGAAAAGAATTTTAGTAATTAGGATGTTTGAGGATGTTCATATGCACTGACAATGAGATTAGTACCTATATTCCAATTATAATTAAATCTGTTAGTTCGTCAAAGGCATAAAGATACATTTTTATAATATATGTTTATATTTATAATATTCTTATATCTAGATAAAGATTTTTTTCGTGTTTCAGATTTCAGAAAAATACAAAATTTATTAAATAAAATTTATTTCTAACTGTATAATTGTTATTAATCAGTGATTATATTCGGAACTTCTCATATCTTGTAATATTTTAAAGAATAATTTTCCAAAATGTGTTTTATTATAATTTCTTTTATTTCATTCACTTTTCGCAGGTGAACTATATACAAATAATTACTTAAAAAACTCAAAATAAAATGAATATGAGACGCAATCACCGTGACAATATGTTCCATTATGTGCGGCTTCTAACATCGACTAAGTGCAATTAAGAAATAATTCGTGCACGTGCGTTCGATCGAGCAAAGGTACTTACCGTCTAAGAGCTTTTGGAGTCTCGTGAGCGATGAAAGCTCTGTCATCATGGAAAGCCGGGTCGTAGACGTTCACCGAATGCTCGCATCTTGGTCCTGTCTTCCCGATCGGGCAGTAACAATGGAAGCCGCCGACTTCTTTATCAATGCATTCACCTTCTCCGCAAGCACCTAATATCATCATCCAACGCGTTTAGTATTAGTCTTATTTGCTTACAATTTTTTAATCGAAGCAATAAAATATTAAGATTTTTTAAAATACTATTTAATATATATATATTATGCGATTTTTAAGATTAATAATAATTAATAATTACAATTATTACAAAATAGATCATAATTAACATTGATAGACATCATTGTAGTCATAGCAATACAAAAAGTATAAATTAAAATGTGATAAATTATCATACCTGAATAACAGGATTGTCCGATGTTGTCGCAATGTTTGCCGCTGAAACCGGCTCGGCACAGACATGTGTAGCCGTTTTTCGTGGCCGCTTCCTGACATACACCACCATTGTTGCAGGGATTCTCTGCGCAGGTTTCGCAAGTCGTAATGCCCACGCTGTCAGTCTGATCGCCAATCAGATCGACCTGTTTCTCCCCGAGGATTAGTCGGCTGATGCATCCGACGAAACCAGTGTTCGCTTCGGCTTGCACGTTGATTCTACTGTAGCTGGGCACTCCGCCGATGTAAAGAGGTTCTTTAAGATCGAGACCTTGGCGTCTGCCTAAAGCGACCATCTTGTAAGGGCCTTCGCCGTCCACCAGCATCGTTCCTTCCTTTCGATTGCGTTGGATCTTGATGGTGTGCCACTCGCTCAAAGTGACAGGCTTATCCGCGCGAATAACAGCTGGTCCAGAGCCGAGATTGAATCTATTAACAAATTCGTTGTGTTAATAATGCGCGTTTAGGAAATTATCCACTTTTTATTAACAATTTCCACGCTGAATTGAATGTCAATTAGTTTTAAATTAAAAATAATTTAAAATTATTTTTAATCATATAATTAAATTTATATAATTAAGTAAAAATTTTATTTAGATAAAGTTTCAGATAAAAGTCAATTAGCTCCATGCTTGTCGGAACTCTATAAGTAAAATAAAAGACGCTACTCGTGATGCGTTTCGTACATATTTATTAAGATTTTTTATTTACTTGAATTGTGGGTATCCGTTGTTTAGAGATAAAACGATAAAGTCGCCGTCACCGTGACCAGATTCGTCGTTGTATAACAGAATGCCATCGTAACTTTCCGGTTTGAAAGAGATTTCGATGTTGAACTTGAGGTAGGAGTCAGGTAGAGGAGGGAAAGCGATGTAGCTTTCGGGTGCCTGACTAAAATTGGGCACAACTCCTGTTACAACTAGCACCGTAGGCACTTCGACTCGCGATTCTTCATTATTTCCGGAGCAAATGTACGTTCCAGCATCTTCAGCCTTTACATTAGTTAACTTTAATTTGTTCTGCAAAGTGAAAAATATATATCGAATTATTGAATAGTATAAAACATTTTACTAAAATAATATGTATAACATTTACAAAAATTAAATTTAATACTGGAAATTATTTCGAGTATTAAAAGAATCGGACAATAATATTTTTAATACTCAAAATAAATAAGCAATCACTACTTTCCAGTATTAAATTTTTATAACGAAATTATCATTAAATTCTTGATTAGAGATAGAAATAGGTATATGATATGTATGTATTTTATGTACCTCATAAGTCTGACTGTCACGTGGCAGAAGTCCACCGAGTTTGTTCCACTGGAATTGTATTGGCGGATCGAGATCTAACCGGCAATCCATTTCCAGACTTGATCCATACGGCGCCAATTTGGTTTCAATCGCTGGTTCATCGAGGATTCCGCCTGGAAAATCATAAAATCCTTCGTCCATAATAATTTTCATGATAAAATTAATTATTCATCGACTTTATACTTACATAAAACGTATGCAGTTTGAGTGAGCATTGGCAAAAAGTAGATATTTGTGCATTAAAAGAGATATACGTAGAAAAATATCCGTGTAATCTTTCACGTAAATACTTCATTATTTATATATTTGCCACATATATATTTATCATTATTTATTTGTCTATTAATTACCGTGGACGATAAGATTGAAGTCCTTCGCGAGTATGCCTTCGGGTGTGTCTACTGTGCACCTATAGGGTCCGCTATCGCTAACGACTACATTAGTTAGCCTCAAGACGTTGCCGTACTCCTGTGCGTTTGTTGGTAGGCTCACATGATTCGGTCTCGTCCAGCGATAACGTGGATTGCGTGTTCCAGTGTATGTGCAATGTATATCAACAGTGTCACCGATGTTTATTGGATCTTGAGATACTTCGATGCTTATTGAAGGCACTGCAGCAGCTAGAATCGAATTATACATGTTGACTATATGTGTTAAGATTGATAGAATTAGGAAATGTATATCCTGTTTTGCACATCATGACATGAAGAAGATACTATAGTCTTATCGATTTTTAAAATGGACTTCGAGATGCGTTCGCAGCGTTTTATTTGATGTATCCGTACCTAAACTCCTTATATCATGTTTGAAATTCGTCAGGAAAAATTATGTAAATAAAAAAAATTATTTCTTATTGAAGGAATAATTAATATTAGCATTTAAAGATTGCAAAAGAATATTACAGATTTACTCGAAATAAAAGTTTTAACAAAAAATAGCGTCGAATTAAAATTTGAAGTATATATGTTGATTTACACATATCGTATTTGCTGCTGACAAGGATGGGATACGGGTGCACTTGTTCCGCACTAGATTTTTCTACATATTGTAAAAAGATAACTGGCGGGAAACTCATAACATTTTAGAATCTTTTCACTTGTTTGTACATATTACCGAGCCTGGTTAAAGAGTTCATCTTAATTTGATTTAATTTGATTTAATCCGTATCCTTTCCTCATAGGTTCGTACAATAAGCAAGAAAGGACAGTTCACTACGAGTAGGAGAACTATGGGACATCACACGACACACATATATCTCAAAACAAACCGCGTCGTCTCTGAAGATATTGGCGATAGCGCGCGTTGCGGCAGAAGCGTTCGTCAGTACCGTCGTTGCACTGAACATAGCCGTCGCAAAAGTATTCCATTGGAATGCATTGTAGGCTTCTGCATTGATACTCCCAGTGCCTGCACTGCGATCGGTACACTGGCATGCAATCCGCAAGCAAATTAACTACTAAATCATAACGCGAGCCTTGTAAAAAACCTAAACTTGTGGAAACGTTCATGGAACCACGTTTGTAATATATATATGATCTCATTATAGATCAAACCATACAAAAATTCAAGAGACATCTAAACGTTTAGGGTGTTCTTTTTAAGGAGTCACATTACTCTGACAGGGTCTACAATTCGAGATTTTTTTAAAGTCAACTATTAGATTAATTTCTATTTTAAGGATACACACCCTGGTAAAAAAATGTTGCTGAAATTATTCCACATTTAGGAACATTTCAACAAAATTTTAGCATTTCAAAAAAATTTCAGTGTAATTTCAGCGATTTTTAGCTGAAAAATTCATTTTCGATAAAATTTCAACAAGAATTTCAGAGAAATTTCTGTTGGATTTCAGTGATTTTTCAGTACATTAGCTGAAAAATTCACTTTCAGTGAAGTTTCAGCAAATTTTCAGCAATTTCGCTGAAATGTTCCAAAACGTGGAATAATTTCAGCAAAACTTTTTCACCAGGGCAATCTACAAATTTGCCCAGAATTAGGGGAGATTGAGACAACGCGGAATAACGGGGTAAACTGGTATACCATTATTTTCTAGCCTGCTTGTTGCAATATCTCAACGATAATTAACTGAATTATGTTTTGCGTTCCGAAGAACACGTTTGCAGACGATGATGCCATTTTTTTCAAATTATAGATATGATAATGTACAACGTAATATTTGTGTAGTGTCAGTTTTCAATATTCGTTTTGTATTTTCGTGAAGGTATAATTAATAAGTGTCATAAATTCATTTCTATTCTAAACTCCCCAAATCAATTAAATATAGTCTAAGCTCATTTTTTTTATTTTAGACCATCCTTACCTCTGGAACCCTACCACCTGTCCGAACATGCCGCAGCGGAGGGATTGTTCCAGTCCAAATTTATAAAAAATTTAATACTTTTCAAATTTGTAATTTATATATTATATGATATGTCCTTATATTTTTTAGAAATTTATTCTACGCAATAGTTGATTACAGAAAATCTTGAATTTTAGATTCTGTTTGTTGATGTGTTTCCTTTAATTCCCTTTAATGCTTTCGCACGATGTCTTTTGCTGTTTGTATTGTCTGAGAGTAATCTGCTGCGCGCTTGTTAGTGATATGAGTGATGCGTTGGATTAGTATAAATTTATAAAATAATAGACTTAATATTTTTAAATTGCTATTGTTTAAATATGTATTATATACTTTTTATCATTTAAATTTTTTACAAATAATTCCGTGCTGATACTTTTTTTATTAAGGCAAACGTGAAATTGGTATTCTACGTCCGTCGCGTCCTGAACGAGAAATTGAAATCTTCAGATGAACTAAAAATTCAAAATATTCTGTTGAAGAAAAATCGCTGAGAAATAGCAAACAAAGTATTTTGTAAAAAAGCATTTTGGGATTTAATTCTTTCGGGATATTAAAAGTCAGAATAACATTATAGTATCCCGAAAGAATTAAAGGCAAAAATTAGGATTTCTCAATAGGCGAAACATTATTTAGCATGTGTACTGCGAATACTGCGATCTTCAGTAGATGCATTCGAATGAAAGCAAAAATCTATGAAATGATGCTGAGACTCAGTGAAAACATAGCTGAACTTACGAGAAACGTTGAAATTAATATAATCGCTGGATACACCGCGGCTCGTCTGGATCTGACAGATGTATCTTCCGCTGTCTTCCGGTTTCACTTGCGTCAGCTCCAAGTAATCTTCTCCGATTCGCGCGTTGGCTGGCAACGATAGCCCCTCTCGGCTCCAATGGATCGTCGCACGTTCGCGCATCTCGCAACGTAAGCGTACAGAATTACCGGCATGAGTTACTACGTCTCTTTGTTCAGCGCGGATCCTTGCATTGTCATAAGGATGTTCTGCAAATCGTAAATATCAATTTATAGTTTGCTGCACTGAGCAATCCTCAAATATTTAATAAACACATTTTAGGCTTGGCGGATATTTAAACATATTATTCTGTTTTAGCAAATATTAAATAATCATATTATGTTTTTATGCCAATTGATGTTTTTATGTACGAATGTTCCCAGTAATCACCAATTATCAATAACATAATTGTTATTATTTTTTATTCAACAATATAACTGTAATATGTATATAATATACATTATGTTACAGTTATATTAGTAAGTGAAAAATTATAACTAAAAGTTATGTTATTATTGATTGTTTACTGAGTTTTATATAAAAAAAGGACACATTTTTTTTAAAGATGTATATAACTGCGTTATATATTTTTTCTTAGATCTTTTTAAATATTAAATAATTTTTTTATATAAATGTGTGTAATTATTTAAGAGAAAATGAAAGAAAAATTTTATGCATTGCAAATTTAAAAGATCTAATTAATTATTAACTAACCATTAACTAAAACTTCTGCTACCGCTTCCGCCGTTCCTGCTGCGTTCGTCGCTTTACACACGTATTTGCCAGCGTCGGAATATGTAATGCCATGGAATTGCAGGATGCCACCGCTGTCCGATACAGAATATGGTAACGGGCGTCCTATAGCTTTCCACTCGATGTGCAGGGGTTCGTCTCCCGTAGCGGTGCAAATTATAGATGGATTTTCTCCAGGTCCTACTGTCTGGCGCGTTGGATTTAATTCAATTCTTGGTGGAGCTAAAATCGAAGGAAAAAATTAATTAGTCTTTATGGAGTTTCTGTTAAAGAAACTGTTAAAGAAAAATCGATTTCAAATTTATTTATTCCATATGATGTGAATCTTACAGTTTGTATATGAATTTTGCAGTTTGTATATTAATCTGCATCTTATACTCATCTCATACTCACATATAATTTCAAGATGAGATTTCGCCCGGAAGAGCACTGTGCCGGCAGGATCCAAGCCCAAACAGATGTATTCTCCAGCCGCGTTTCTATCAACAGTCGGGATACTTAACACTCCATTGTGCACTGTGCTACCTTCTGGGAGGGAACGATGATCGCTTCTCTTCCAGTCCAGATAGATGTGGTCCCCATCTGGTCCGAAGACCTGACAACGCATCTCCACTTTGCCACCGTCTGGGATTCTCAAGTAGTCTTTGGGAATCAATACTCCTCCCTCTGTTTGATTCGGGTCCCTCTGTAAATCATTTTTTTGTTAACAACATGTCATTGTGTGTTGAAGATACGCTGATAAAATTATAATACTTACAGAATCAGGTTGTGATCGCTGTCCATCATCGTCGCATGGAATATCACCTCTGTCGCCAGTGCAAGGGACATAATCGTCATCATCCTCGATACGGATCTGGACACGTTCTTCGGCTATTCCTACGGCGTTCGTAGCTGTGCAAGTGTAAGATCCTTCATCGTCGGGTGAAACAGAGAATATTTCGTAAACGGCACTTAAAGGAGTAGCCGCTGTTCTGCTATATGTGTCCCTGTAAATCATGTCACAAAATTATTATGTGCTAATAATAACTAGCATTGTTAGAATTAGTCAAACCGTAATTTAGGCTTAACTTTTAAATGCTTAATATCACATAATATAATTTATATATAATGTAATAAAATTTTCTCTTGCTGCCTAGACACTACAAAATTGTATTTTAATAATGTAAAAATTCACGCTTTTAAAATTAAAGTTAAGGTAATTAAAAATTAATTCCTACAATTGTTATTAGCTCATGAGGCTATAGGATCATGAAGTCAACTTACTGTATCGTTATTCCGTTCACATATTTGCTCCAAGCCACATTTGGTTGCGGATGACCGTTTGCGCTGCACATCAAACGGACTCTACTTCCGCGTTTCACCTGCAAGATACCGTGCTGCGGTGTGATGGTGATCACAGGCATAGACTGCACCTCGATATGCGCGATGACTGACGTCGAGCCGACTTCATTTGACGCGGAACAGATGTAGGCACCGCCGTCGTTCTCTGTGATGTTCGACAGTCTAAGAAGTCCACCAGGAAGCTGCTCAATGTTGGAGGCGAATGGTCGATTGTCTTGGCGAGACCATCGCAACTCGGGCACCGGGAAACCGGCCTTCGCACGACACTGAAGATCCGCGGAACCGCCGAGGATGACAGTTTGTATATCTTGTGGATACAGCTCTAAAACTGGAGCTTCACGAGCTGTAATAAAAAGATAATTTGAACTTGCAGAATTAATAAAGTATTGGGACAAAAATGAATTTTTTATATCGATTCATAAAAAATTAGTAATTTAATGTCAATTGCACTTTTTAAAAATATGTATCCTTTTCTGATTTATATCACATAACTTTTCATATAATTCTGAGAATAAAAATTTATTTGATCCAAATATTTTTAAACGCTTTTTGCTTAGTCATTCAAACATAAATTACATATATAGTAGCATAGATTCAGAGGCGAATTTTGTTTTTTTTTTTTAGGTACTATGAGCTTACGTTCAACTTCGATGATGGCACTGGCCTCGTAACTGCCTGTGGGGCTAGTAACTCGGCAGAGGTACACTCCTCGATCGGAGACCTGGACGTTAATGATCCTAAGTGTGTCCCCTACTTGTTGGACACGGGAGCTCATCGTTTCCGTGTACTTGCTCCATTTCACCTGTAGACCTGGCTCTCCGCTGGTGATGCATCGTACTTCAGCCACAGTGCCCTGCTTCACCTCCTGCCGTTCCGGTCTGACCTTGACTGACGGTGGTTCTCTCCGAGATGTTATCGTAATCCTGGCAGTGGTGCTCGTCTCTGTTCCGCGAACACTCGTCGCGGTGCACACGTATATGCCGGAATCGCTGGGGGTGGGATTGGTGATCGTCAAAATACCGTCACGCTGACTGGCGGTATAAGGCAATGGCAATCCGCCGGACCTCGACCAGGTGACATTTGCATGTTGAGACGGTGTGCAGATCAACCTAACGACGTCTTCGCTGGTTCCGGACCATTCGGACGGAGTTATAGTTGGCGGTAGGCCTTGAGGTGGTGGTTTATTAGGATTATCTACAATGTAGAATGAAGTCTTCATTAACAAAGCACAAAATGCTTTGTAACTGTAAGTTTCAGATTAATATTATTAAATCAATGTTAATCCTCCATCTGTGTGTGTGTGTGTGTGTGTGTGCAATCTTTTTTAACACAATCGAATTCGACTCTCAAATTTTTTCAAAATAAAGGACACTGAGTCCGGTACTCTTCTTCTAAAATAAGAGAAACCTATTTAGTAAAATGTGTAATAAAGATGTTAAAAAGTAACTTTAAATTTTTTCACATTTTTTTGAAAACCTAGAACAGTGAACAACTTGGACTGAACAAAAAAGATCCAGACGGAGGATTAAAAACAATTCTCATATGACCCACAATAGTTTGAAATTTGAATTTCGTGATGTCCGAGATTTCTGAATACTTTGACCGTACCTTGAACGTATAAGAGAGTAGTCTTTTCATCTATGCCAACGTTGTTTCTAGCGACGCACTTGTACTCGGCTGCGTCGTTCTTCGACGCGGCTGGAAGACTCCATACGCCGTTGTAGAACGTCGCCTCCGGACTCATGCTTCCGTGAACTCTTATCCAATCCAGTTGGGGTGGCGGATTACCAGTGGCTTCGCAACGGAACTCAACAGGTTCACCTTCCCTCACTTGCTGAGACGATGGACTTATAGTGACTCTAGGCTCTACCGGATTGGCTCCTTAAAAAAGGTATAAAATTACGTTCTATTCGCGGATAATTTGACACGGTTATGATTTGTACCTGGTATTTCCAGCAAGTGTTTTGGAAACGCTGCATCCGATAATACAACGTATAATAATTAAATAACATCGATTTATTAATTTATTCTGTAATTTGTTTCTTAAAACTTATAGTAAAATAATTTGCGAGATTATATTAAGTTTGATGCGTAATAGAATTAAAATTAATCATGCTTGCGCTATACCTCCAACAGTTAGTGTGACTTTTTTATATCCAATGTTTGTTCCGTCGCTCACTTGACAGACGTATATGCCGCTATCAGACACCTTCACATCTCTAATGACCAAAAGTCCATTCGAATCGTCCACGCTCCTATCAGGCGGTAATTGACCACCTTCTTTCTCCCATCTAATGTTCACCGATTCCTATTTTCAATCATAAAAAAGAATTACAATTATACGAGCATTTTATAAGTCGAGTCAGTGAAGAACTTACATGTTCTCTGGATCTGGCTGTGCAGTGATATCGGACGGTTTTTCCTGTATGGACGATCTGGAATTCATTTTCCTGTATGTAAACTATGATTTTCGGTGGAGATACTGGGCTCTGCGTACTTGTTTGCGGTTCTCCAACTATAAGGGAAATAAAAAATTGACTTGAAAAATCGACAAATGCGACTTTCTCTTAGTTTCTCTCATGATCGTGAAATTGCAGTAGACGGCGCAACAATAAAACGATATGACGAATAACAACAGAGAGATATGGACAATTATTGAATTTTGCAATTCTGTGGATATACTGCAATGAATAAGCGACATTCGTCTAGTAACACAAGGATGCAATCATCATTTACTGTTTGACAAGACATCATTACAATGACGGTTATTTCGAAAAATGATACACTTGTATTAATTGCTATGGTACACATATTTTACTGTACATCGACAGGACATCCGTGATACTGAATATACCACATACCAGGAAAACAGTCAAGCTTTTCCACAAATGCTAATCCTGCGAAAAACTACGGAACTGTGATAAAGACTACAAATCCAAGGAAGCCTTCACCAGACTCGGTGACAATCTACAATAATGATCTACGATGACCTGGCGACAACGCAGGTATGGTTGCGAAATGATGATCCGAGCCCTTGCCATGAATCACCGATGGACGGACAAGATGCGAAAGCTCTCGCTATGTAGTCCGTCAAACCTGGCGTAATCGACGTCACAATTTTGACCAGTTCTTTGCCGCGGTCATTCACGATGTGACACTCCACGTTGCAGGGGACGTCCCCCATGTGGACGAACCAAGTACGGACAGCTCCTTTCTCTGTCTTCTTTATCGGCTCAATTTCGCCACTCCGCGCAGTTATGGGAAATCCGTCGAACGATGACAATTTAAAATAGATGTAAAACATGTCTGGATAGTCATAGTTGCACGTAAATTGGATCGTGGAATACGGCTCGACTTCGCCGTTCATCGGCATTAGGCTTACCATGAGCTCACCTGATCAACGTATTGTCATTACTATTCTTAAGGGGGAAGGGTGAGTTTAAAAGATTTTATTTACTATAATACATAAATGTAAAATCCTGACGAAAAAGTTTTGCTCTCACGCTTACAAAAACATATTTAAATATAACGAATCAGATAATTTGACCTAGATTATTTTCTTAGAAAATAATGTAACCGTAGAATGATATATTTCTTTGTTATAAATTGGTCTAATTTATCACTCAATTCTTTTTCAAAGTTGTCTTTTTTCGAACAAAAGTAATTGGAAACATTAATTGTGTTAATGTAATATTATTTCTAATTTCTATAATGTTAAGAAGCGCTATTACTTACCGGCACCACTGTCTTGACAATACTGCCCGGTGTATCCTGGCAGGCAGTGGCATTTGATATGGCCGGATCTGCTGATTTCGCAGCTCTCTTCATTCTTGTTGCATGGACAGGGATTACACGCGCCCAGGTAACTGATAGTCCGATCGCTGGTGTCTCTATAATAACCGCGAGCGCAGGTTTCGCAGGAGGTGCCCGTGTAACCGGTCGGACAACGACAAGCTTCAACCTGAGTCGCACGTCGATTTCCAATCAGATTTTCTACAGCTGTGTCCATGCTGATGTCGCTAATGTATGTTGCAGTCATTCGCTCGCTGTGGGATGCGCGGACCAAGATAGCTTCTAGATTGGAAAGCACTATCATGAGATCCGTCCTAGAAGCGCTGCGCGGTCCTTCAGTAGTCAGTCTTCTCCAATCATGCTCTTTCAACGGAACGGTGTAGGTCTGAAAGATGTACGTCTTTATAATTATGAAACATTTGGATTTCAATTTAATTTATAGTATTATATAGAGTTTGGTGTTTTATATAATATTATAAATTAAATTATTTAAAGATGGATGATGTAGACATTTAATTAAAAAATGGGTAAAGAAATTTTGTTAAAACAACTAACTAAAAAAAAATATTTTACTAAGGTAAATTGGGTTCAGGCATCGGGTTATTCGATTTCCTACAAATAAATATATTATAAAATATAGGATGAATTCTATTCTACGTACCAGCGGAATTTCAGGCTGGAGCTCCACCGGATTCGTCCAGAATAATGTGATGCCGTTACCAATCAGCAGAATGTCTTGATCCTTGTAACTTTGAGCGCCAGGATACGCGGTGATATGCTGCGTCAAAGTCAAGTTCCCGCCGTAACTCTTCACTTTATTACCGGTGAAAACGCTCGGAAGCGACCAGAACAATCTGCGGCTTCTGCTGTCCGGATAGCGATAGCCGATTTCATTCATTGCCACATTTAGCTCGAAGCCGTCGTCGATTATGTCGCGTCTAGTCCTAAATAAGGATTCATTAAATCAATTCATTCAAAATTCTAATTTTATTTGCTATTATATATACAAATTTTATTTATCAAAATAAAACAGGAAAAAATTAATGAAATTTATTCATGCTTATATTAACTTAAAAAAATATTTGAAAAAATAAAGCATACTTACGAGTCCGTAAGAGTGAAGCCGTGATGGGAGTCATATACCCACATCGGTATTTGTTGTACGTATAATGTACTCTCATGACATTGATCAGTTACCCCGCTGCAGTAACACTCGATGCATCCATCAATGTTCTCGGCGCGTAATCCGTATGTCGATGGGCGACATCGATTACATTCTGGACCCTCAACGTTCCTCTTACACTCGCATCGACCGTCGAGGCAAGAAGTGCTGCGTGAACCAGCCTCGTTGCATCTGCATGGTTCGGGTCTTTGATTTCTATACGTGCAATCGTTCGGGGTGCCCCGAGTAGCGTCTCCTTCGTATCCCGGTTCACACAGTTCGCAGTACTCACCCGTAGTGTGATGAGCGCAATTCTGTCGACGTAAGGTATCAATTTTGTATCAAATGCTTGCTTCTGATTCTCTATCTACATATTTACATAGCCATATTTTTATAAAATTCTAATTAACTTCAGTTAAGTTTTTATATTTTTATATTTTATATCTTTATACCAAATATATAAAATTGTATTTTGGAAAAATATTGTATTTAAATTAAGCAGTTACCAATATAGCTATTTTAAGTCTAAACTATTAAACTTTTTCATTAAATTTAAATTAAAAAAAACAAAAGAATCTTATTATATTAATTAAAACGTAACATTGTCGCTCAATTAAAATTACTTTTATTACCTCACAAGTGCCAGTTTCGGGATCGCATTGATTCGAGTGATTATTACAGTTGCACGGTTCGCAGATGCCTAAGTAGAGACCTTCAATGGCCCGGGTGTAACCAACGTCACAATCCTCGCATGAAAGTCCTCTGTAGCCGGCGGGACAAGAACACTCTTCAACCTCGACTGCGCGAGCTTTACCTGTGTTATATTTTTCGGCGGTGTCCAAAGACACGAAGGAGAGCCTGAAGCATACATAATGCTCTTGATTAATCTTGGTAATTAAAAAATTTTTTAAAGCATTCTTGTTTTTAATTTTATTTAATTGAATATCAAATAAATCCGTCATTTTTGTTTTAAAATATCGGAAATTTATATTATTTATTATTCTATTTTACAAACATTTTTATACAATTCTTCGAAATGTTCCTTTCAGATAATTCTTTAAAAAGCCTTAAATAGTCGTTTTTTGTTTATTATTAGTTATCATTTAATTGCGATTTGATTCTGATGGCTCGTACATCCGCCAAAGCCATTAGAAGGTGCTCCCTGTCCGCTTGAGTTCCATCATTACGTTGCCAATATTGCTCGAGCAATGGTACAGTGAATGATTGCTGAGAGTTAGGCTCGGGAGACTCGCGGGAGTAGTAAAGCAAGTTGATGTCGTTAGCCTGTATACATTTTAAATAACCCTGTTATATCTTCAAGTATACTGATTAAGGCTCACGAATGTGCACTCACGCTAATGAGTTCGACGTCCGCGGCGTTGTTCCTTGAACTTTGACCGCCTGGAGAGGGCACGTATCTGACAGTGTACTTGAGATTACCACCGTAAGCTGTTATTTGATCTCCTAAGAAAATGCTGGGCAATTGCCAATAGTAGACGTCGTTGTTACCACGATTGGGAAATTCGCTATAAACTATTTCTCGGTTAATGGTGTTTAGATGAATTCCTTCTACAATGTCTGGTGCGTTAGTGCTCTTGGATTCGATCAGAGAGAAATCTCGAATCGAGTTGGTAAACGATACACGAATCTGCAAAATGCGAATGATAGATTTAAGTTTTTATTTTAATCGAGATAACACTTATCTTTCTATAGAAGTTGTACAAAATAGCCCATTTTGTTTTGTGCGTTTTGTATTTATATACATATGAAATATAAAATCTCGCTTATATACACAGCTTCTCATGTTGGAAAGATTAAATCACGTCAAAATGATGAAAATTAAAAAAATTTAATTGATTGAAAAGTGATTTTTAGTAATTTTTTAGAACCATTTTAATATCATTTTTTGATATCATGATGATTTGTGTTCTACTTGAGATCTATATGACAAAGATGGAAATAGACATTAAATACTATATCTTCGTCGTACCTCGTTCCTATACCAATTAGAGGAGACGCATCTGTTGGTGATGCCCATACAGAAACAAGCTATGCATCCAAATTGGTTCGTCGAGGCCAGACTAAAGGTATTCGCCTTACATTGGTTGCAAGTGAGACCCGTTGCATATTGCTAAAAAAAGAAATATTAGAGAATAGACGACGGTTCTCGACCAAGACGTACCACTCATTTTTATTTTAAACCTCGATTTACATACATTTTTATATATAGAAAGACTATAAAATATACTTACATTTTTAAAGTTAAAAGTAATCCACACAGAAGATGGATGCAAGAACAATAATGAAATCGTTATACGAGGTGTCCAGGAAATTGCGCAATTTATCTCGCATAGATATTTTAATAAAACAATTTATTTACAGAAAAGAATTTTTTTTTGAAGATGAGATTATAGTTGAGAAAAAATGCACGATTTCTAAGACATCCTGTGCAAAATTACGCGTACGATATGAATAACAACGCTATGGTCATCGATGCTGTACCTTGCAATGACATTTTCCGGTATGTGGATCGGCGTTAGGACTAAGACTACCGTTAGGATCACATTGCTGAAGCGGGACGCACATATCTCCAGGAATAAGAGGATTCCCTTGGTAACCGGTGGCACACTGCTCGCACCTGCGTCCAACGTAGCCAGAAGGACAATCACACGTGGGTTGGCCATCAGAGCCAAGATGACACGTGCGAGCAAATCTATTTATAATATGATAATTTACGAAAGTGTTTTGAATTGAAATATCAATAATGGCAAATTTAATTGTATTAATTACTGATTCGATGGATTGGTAAGCGGGCAAGGACAAATCTGGCAAGGGATGTTTCTTGAAGGATCGCCATAGTATCCTGGGGGACACGGTGGTTCATCTCTGTAACATTGGCCAAGCCAGGGCCCGCTTTCGCGTCTCAGATAACCAGGTGCGCAATGCTCGCAAGATAGACCAGTGTATCCTTGAAGATAATTCAGGTAATAATATAAATAAAATCTTGTTACACAAATACTTGATTGATCATTGAAGAAATACGCACCTGTAGGACATTGACATTCTTCGACGAAGGACGCGGATCCTAGGCCAGTATTTCGCGCATCAGCGGTGTCCATAATGATATTAGTGAGACGAACATCTAGCTGCGAAGAGTCGTCGTATTTCACCCTGCAACATATTGAACGTATTGAAAAAAATTATTCTAATATCTTTTATGGTCAAGATTCTGGATGCCTACTTTATAAGAATATTGTCAACGCTTGCCAACGTCATCATGATTTCCTCCCTGGAAGCTAGGACTTCGCTTCTTCCTTGTTGCTTATACCAATCGCCATAGAAGAACCTGACCGACCTCTCGTTCTCGTAATCCGGCGTTGGCTCTTCACCTTTGTGCACCAAGACGTAATTGTTGCCACTTAAAATAACGGAAGGGGCGTAGTTCGGCGTGCCGTTACCGCTGTGGCGAATTGAGTATCTTAGGTAGCCGCCGTAGGACTTCAATTGACTGCCGTGATAGTTCTCCGGCAGCGCGAAGTAAGGAATGTTGTACACATTCAAATCGTTACTGAAGGACTCCAACAGCTGAACGCCGTCCCGGCCAAGCGAACGGATCTGGGATATTTGATTACTAACGTCACCGTGGATTCTAATCGTCGGAATGGTTTCAACCGACACAATCTTGTGGCGGTCGAATGGTGGCGGGATCTGATAAGTGAAGAGATCGGCGCTGCGGCATTCGGTGGCGACGCCGAAGCAGAAGCATGAGATACACTCCTCAACAGTCTTCGCTTCAGAATTGAATTTGCCTTTAGGGCAGATATTGCGATCGTTCACGACAACGATGGCATCCGGCACGGCGAAGACGAAGCCTCCGACGTTCAACGCCTCGCACGAGTACGCACCTTGGTCCTCCACCTGTATATCTGGACACGTTAATGTACCCGTTCCATTAGTGGACACAGTTGTGCATTTCGCGGGGATATGTCCCCAATTGAGACGCCAGTTGATTTCCGGTATCGGAACACCGATTGCGGTACAGGTAAGGACCAACATGTCGCCCGGCACGAGGACGACCATTGGTGGTGGAGGTTTCACGATGTAAACGGGAGCTGAAAGGAGAAGAAATAATATATAAACTTAATTTAATATCCAGTAAGTAAACTATCCGTAGAATGATAGCAGATTGGCAGCAAATTTGATTAGACAAATGCAGCAGATTCGGTATCTGTGTTCTGCCAGCACAGTCTGTAAACGTATAACTTGATGGCAAATTGGCAATAGAAATCGAACAGAATCTATCAAACGCAGATTTTTTTTGTTTTCTGCTGTTAATTTGCATCAAATTATATGTAAAATTGCTCAGTTTCTGTCGCTAATCTGCTGTCAATTTTATGGCATTCTATCATTAATATTTGATATAACAGATACTGTATCAAATTTATAACTTTTCTGCTAATAAAATTTGTTAGACGATTTGTAAAATCTGTTCAAGCAGATTTGGATTGCGTTTTTTAATCATTGCAAGTACTGAAAATCTATAATAGTATACGTAACGTGAACTGAAGATTTTCAATACTCGTAATGAATAATGGAACGCAGTTCCTGGTTACAGTAGCCAATAATAGTGACATTTCACTATATTGTTAATTATCAGTAAGGCAGAAGTTTCTTTCATAATAAAAAAAGATAAAATTTAAATTTAACTTCCATATAGAAAATCAAAATAGTGAAATGTTTTAAAATGTAATGTAAAATGTATGATAATTTCGACTGTTTTTGTGAACGTTATATAGCTACTATTCAATGAAGATTGTCAGACGATCTGTAACAAAATATTGATGCTTGGCGCTCATAAAATTCTCATCGTTACTGACAGCATCCAACTTCGTCGCTGCCGTCCAAGCAGTCGCGCTCCATGTCGCAGTGGTAGCTTTTCGGGATGCACTGTTTATTGCTGCTGCAGGCGAACTCGTTGTAACGGCACGGAGATCCCGGGGGAGACGGCGCGCAGTTCTCCTCGTCGCTGTTGTCCGCGCAGTCCTTGTCGCCGTCGCAACGCCACAACTTGCTGACGCACTGCTTATTATTGCAGCGAAACTCGTTGGGCTCACATCCGTGCGGACCTGTCGAAACGGACATACGAAGCGTTTGCGTGAAATTTTCATCATAAAGTATGAATGCCGGATATATCCAGCTTTTCGCTGGTGCCTATCATACTTACTGCACCGCATCTCGTCGGATCCATCGGTGCAATCGAATTTACCATCGCAAACGTACGATTTGGGAATACAGTCGCCGTTGCTGCAGGTAGCCTGATCGTACTGGCACACTTGTGGTGGTCTGGTGGCTGGCTGCTCAACTATATGTAATCAATTTAATATTACGCGATCTTCAGTCATTAAAACACGAATTTAAAATTTATTAAGGTAACTGCGCCTAATATGGTTTAATACTCAATATGGCTTACTTGCTGTTTGTAGGTATTATATACCTTTACAGAAATTTACTGAAAGGTATAGTGATTGATTACTCATTATGAATATTAAAAGTAGTACTTTTAATACTGAAAATAATTAATTTCTATACAATAAGATTTAACTATTATTAGAACTTATTCTAATTAACTTAAACTTATTCTAAGATTTAACTATCTCCATGCCTTTGCAGAAGTTCAATTTAGTACTGGTCAATTTTTAGTACTAGAAATTGCTTATTTTTAGTATTAAAAGCATTAAATAGCATTTAGAACTTTTAAACAGATAGTTAAATCTTCACTGTACCTTAAACATTGAAAACATTATCTAATATTTTCAATTAATGTTTAAAAATGTTTTTAATGTTGGATTCAGTAAAAATTGTATGTGTGCTTAAGTAAGTCATAGTAGATAAAATTACTAGTGTTTCTCATGACTATATCTTATTGCAAATAAATTCTTCGATCATAGATGTAAATTAGAGAGGCATGATAATAAACGTACATTTTTCAACAGTAAGAACAACGGTCACTTGACGACCTGGGGTGGACGGTGGATAACCCAAGGCTTCGCAGATGTAGGATCCAGCGTGCTCGAGTTGAATATTGGGTATCTCCAGGCGACCGTTGATGTCTCGGCTGCCGGGCGGCAGAGGAAGGCCGTTGCCGCGAATCCAACGTACTCTGGCACGTAGAAGACCCTCGTCACGGCATTGGAACACGACCTCGCGACCTGATCGGAACGGTTTTACATGATATAAATTCTGTTCAAGTTTCGAGAGATTGCACCTTTACGGATCATTACGCTCGCGGTACGTCAAATGTCCCGTCAGTAAGTGATCGGTAAGCAAGCGGATTTCCTCGTTTCTTAAATTGAGATGATACTGACGACGTGTTAATTCAATTCACGTGCAACACTTTAGTTTTTCTGAATCATGTTATTCGAAACGTTGCTTGTACGTAAACAGCAAAAAATTTTATACAAGGCATTCAGCATAATGAAATAGAGATTTTTTGAAGAAAAGTTAGTGTCAAAAGAGTTTTTATTATAAGTAGAATGTATATATATGACAATCAGGATTATAGACACCGATAGTGGAAGATTTTATACATTATAATTTTATAGCCAAAATTTGTACTATAGTTCAAATTTTGAACGACATTAACTATCATGCATGATTAAAATTTGCATGCATGGCTTCAAACAATATTATATTACTAATGAAATTTTCAGTTATTGATTTAATTATATAAAAATCGCATTTCTTACAAATAAATGTGATTTTATGATTACACAATATGTGTATATATCAGCGAAACAAAACGTCGGGTTTTAAAATATATTTAATGTTATAATTAGAAAATTTATTGGAAGTTTTAAAGACCGATTCTGTTGCTTATTTTGCCTCAAGAAAAGTTTGCAACAGAAAATCATAAAAAAGCGAGATACATAAACATAATGTATAGACACTTGTATGTCAAAACTGAAATACGTATTTCAAATCTTGCACGTCTAATGGTTCATGAAGATTATTTTAGCCCACAGCGTGATTTGCAGCTTATATTTTTTGAAAAGTCTTACCTATTTTCGCCGGGTCTGGCCAAGGCAAGAAAAAAATAACAAACATATTCATTAATTAATTTTCTTTTGGAATATCTAATTCATCGGCAACGCAGCACTTGTTGCTTATATTATTAATGTCTATTATTTTGTGTTAATTTTTCTAATTTAAATAATTAAGATGTTTGATTATTGAGATACTTTAGTTACATAACTATGCAAAAATTGAAGTGCAACAAATGCATATACAACATTTCATCAAATCCGTATACGGTTTAATAAGAACAGAATACTTACTTTCTTTAATCACTTGTTCACTGGGATAAGTCTTCAGTCTAAGGTCAGATGTTCCATCGGTATCTGCGCACGAATAAAAATAACAAGTTAACAATAAGTAATAATAAAAGCATTAACAATCATTATTAATGATTAATAAATGTATGTACAGAATCAACGTTAAATTATCAACTTTGTTAATTCGAGATTTTTACCCGGCACCTTTCTGTATTTTTTATCTACAAGGAAATGCAATTTTATATTTTAGTTCAGTTATTAATTTTTTTTTAGGAAATATGATACAAAAAAGTGTGATGTCTACTTCTACGTTCTATCATGTACCATTACAAAAATCGAGAGAGCTCACAGTACCCCTCGTGTGATTTATCATAAAATAGATATTTGTTATTCTCAGATTAAAAGTGTGTACATTATCGGGTAAAGGTGGAATTGCAATTTAAATGATGGAAATACAATACAGACTCATTTGCTTGTATCTCATCCGATGAAAAACGGGGATAATAAATACCTTTTAGTGTTACATAAAACATTACAGTATTACGTTACAGTAGATATTATGTTACGATGTCACGGATATTTACAAGGTATTATTGATTAGCGCATGGCGTGTTATCGGACGGTCATGCGGTCCCCTTTCCCGAAGGCGGCTCCGGATGACTAACTACAGAGGAGACTCACAATTATCATAACTGCAATCCATCTCATCGGACATATCTCTAGGACAGTCGAGCCTTTTGTCGCACCGCTGATGCAGCGGGATGCAATGACCGTCATTGCACGTCCATTCATGCGCGCTGCACCTACTGTGATTTCTTTGCATCGCTCTATAGTGACAGCCCAGCTCGTCGCTGTCGTCGTACGGGCAATCAATCCGGCGATCACAACGTTGATGTTGAGGTATACAATCGCCGCTCTTGCACCTCCACTCTTCGTGCGAGCATACCGCTTCGCGATCTTTAGTTTCGTCGTTAAATGCGTGTCATTATGCTGCGTTTTCGCAGAATCGCTTAGATTATCTTGATTAGGCGAGAAAGTCAGGAAGTCGCGTTGTCAATTATAGTCTTAGTTACTAATATAAAAATTCGGAGTAGACTCGCGACTTTATTGATCTCGTTTAGCTCATTTTACTGCTAATTTAATGCGTGATTTATATGAGAATTGTACAATGGGACGCATCTTCTATCCGAAATGCACATATATTGATCCGCGACACATTGACCTGATGTTGGCTTTGGCGGCTCTAATAAAGCAAAAGTAAACAAAAATATAAGAGAGAATTTAATTAGATCAAAATTAAATAGGAATTAAGAAATTAATTTAGGGAATTGCATTTATATTATCATTTCACAGATTGCATTACATTTTTGCTTTACATTTATAAATTATGTACTTCGAAGTTACGTATTGTACTAATCTATGTCGGTTGTACATTTTTCTTTATTACTTATTGTTTATAGTTATTTTTTAATTAGTACGTGAGTTAAGTTGCTGATTAAGTGATTACCCTTTTATACTTACCGCATTCCTCCGGCTCGTCGGAACCGTCGGAGCACTCGATGAACCCATTGCATCTCTGATCGGCGCGGATGCAATCTCCATTGGCGCACTGGAACTGGTCCCGAGTGCATCCTAAAATAAGAGCTTGCATTGTACGTTAACGAGACAACCGTGAGTCATTGATCCGTTAAAGAAACGATGAGACACAGATACATGTAAAATGTCAGCCATGGAGCCATCATATGTCCGTCATTACAATCTAAACAATGATCTAACGCCGAAATATAAATACGATGAAGGTAAAGATTTTATTACCTAGAAAAGACTGTTAAATGTAATCTAGAGCAGAGCTGTCTGACTATTACGCGTTTCCTTTTCTCGTTCATCCCGCCTTTTTCCACTGGCTTGTCATTACCAATTTAGACAGCTTTGTTCTAGAATCTAGATCAAATATATCGGAAATCAGTTCATATAACACAAAATCAGTGAGCTAATTTAACGTATTTTCACGAAAGAGAATAACGTGACAATAATAAAAAGTATCATGAATGACCTAACGATTTTTCAGTTATTTATGCTATATGCACTGATTGTTATCTACGAACACTTAAATATAATTCATCATTCAATATAACTTTAATATAGATTCAGGAGGAAAGGCATTTATAATTCCTTAATTTTTATGCATGATATTGTCAATTTCGATCAGCGCGATACACTGATGCTGTTAATAAATAGGTCGTATATCGATTTTTTTAAAGTATTTTTTCTTCCGAAATATAATGCACAAAAATGTATAGGTAAAATTGTACTTTCCTCATGCTATGCATGCCAAATAGGATGTATGCCAAACGTTCTACCTACGAGAAAAATAAACAATCTAAATTTTACGTCAGGCAGAGATGCACTATTATTTATAAAAATGCGCCGGGTAATATATATAAGACTGCGATTATAAATTTTAGAAATATAATCAAGTCTCTACTGGAACAACCTACACATCTTCTATTCAGCTGCTAACACAGATTGGCAGAAAAGAACAGATCTAAGAGAATCTGGTGTTTTCAATGATATTTTAAAATATTGTCGCGGATAAAAACTTTGATGTTATTCAAAAGAGCAGAACAAAATTTAAAAAAAAATATATATAACCTTTCACCTAAAAGAATAAATTCGCAAAGAAATGTTATAGTAATTTATTCGAAAAATGAACAATATTGAAAAAATATTTATTAAAGACTAAAAATTAATAAATTAGTTAAAATCAATTCTCTCTTAATAAAGAGAGAAAAAAGAAAGAGAGAATAGTAGGACAATAATACTGTGAAGAATACTGTAAATGATTATTGAAAAGAATATATAAAAAATTAATTTTCTTTTTACCTAAAATTTTTAACGTTATTTACACGTTAATAACACTAATGTGAATTCGTAAATACACGAAGAATTATTCGTATGACAAGACATTGACGTACGAACAACTTCTTCTCCATAGCCATGAAATTACTCAATGAACCGTCGGGGTGAGAACGAAAGCGCGCGAGACTTCGATGCGGGGTGCGTGCGTGTCACCAGATTTTCGAGATCTACAAATAATCTAACCGAAGCAGTACTGTTCGTCGGTAAAGTCGCGGCAATCGTAGAAATGGTCGCAGTGGTGGGTTTCGGGGATGCAAGTGCCGTCGGCGCAAACAAAATCATCCGGAGCACAACTCCTCGGCGTGCTTAGATTTGTCGGCGGCACATCAGCATTTGCATCTGTGTCTGGGCTGTAAGCCTCGTTATCCGGATTCACACCGGCTATCACCCCCGGCGTCTCTGGACGCCCCTTCGAGGAGACACTATCCGAGGCGTCTACACCTAGAAGTAACTCAATCTGAGCTGCGGTGTTTCTCGTAGATGTGTCGGAAGATGTATTGGAGACGCGGCCGCAACCGATATACGCCTCGAAAATCTCGAGAAAAAGCCTTCTTCTTGTCCGATGACCGTACGCATAATCAGGACTCAAAGCGAGTCCGGATGTAATAAAATAAACTTGAGACACAAATAGGCATTTGTGCCTTCATTCCTATTCCAAGTATCAACTTCCGTCGGACTCAATCTAAGAAGTAAAATTTATTTGTACTAACGATTTTGAGAGACAAGATTATTGGTGGCTTAAGGAGTTTATTAGCATAATGATTGACTTGCTCGTTGCGCAAAATACAGTAGAAGTGGGATTAAATTTTGTATCTCGTCTACAAAGGCACTTATTCATTCAATTCATAATAATGACGTAAGAAATTATAAGTTGAAAAATTAGGTTTGTATCCTCGAATCGTGCTCTCAATGTCTTTTAAGTCCTGGCTATGAATACGTTCCGAAGGCTACATCGTATCGATAGGATGAATTAACCAACGAGGGAGAATTCTGTATCCATCTTCTGAATATTTTATCAATAAGGATCACTCCCTCGGACCTAAATTAACGCAGCTCTTTACGAAAGAAGACAACGCAGGAATATCGCGACGATTCCGCAAGTTTGACTTACCTCGACGGCAGTTAATCTCGTCTTCATCGTGCGGACAATCCGCACGTCCATCGCACACTGCAGTTGGAGGTATGCAGCTGCCATCGCTGCAGATGAAGCTACCCTCGTGGCATTCGTGGCCTGAACTGCCGGTCTCTCCGCTCTCCGCTGCAAAATGGAGCGACACGCGTTTATCAAAGCTGCGCTTATCGAACAAAAAATTCGTTAATTAAACAAAAAGCCCATTTAATTTATATTATAATTAAAAGACCTTAATTAATCTAGAAACCAAAGGACATAAGTTATATAAAATATGACATAATTTGTATAAAAAAGAACGAATATTATTCTAATAAGAAAGTATACTTTAATAAGAATAATTCAAATTTGCAGATAAAAAAATTGAATTGTTCGACATTTTTCACAAAAAGATTTATTGAATACGTTCAATAAGCCTACCGTTAATTCCGGAGGATTAAATATCTTTTTAATGAAAAATCTTAATTAACCCTTAGTATATACCGATGATTTTTCGGCTTTCTACGTTGGATCGTTCAAGTATATTAAAATTATCAAGCAATTCTTAAATATACTTCAATATCTTTAGAGAATATTTATAAGCATATTTAAAAAAATTGTATATAAATATTATAACTAATTATTTGGTGCTCCTAATATTTCAAAGAAAAGAAATGTGCAGGACACAAATGACCTAATTGTGTATATTAAGTGTTCCACTCCAAGTTACAAAATACACATATATTTTACTTAAAAATGTCCAATCTTCCAAACAATCCTCATAACAGGGTATAGAGTGTAATATTTGAATATCGAATATAACTTTCGGTGAAACAGCAGAAAATATATCTATCCAAAGATATTCTTACGGCAATTTCGTTCGTCACTAGCGTCATGGCAGTCGATATTGTGGTCGCAGAAGAAGTTCTTATTGATACAGACGCCATTGTCGCAGGGTAGTTGACCGTCGGGGCATTCTGCAAAAACCAATCAACTCCGTTGAATGGCAAATAAAGGCAGGAGGGATACAAACGATACGAAGATTCTTTGTACGTGTGAGCGGTACGAAGCGTCAATGTGCACGTTTGTCTAATAACAATCGTTCGCGAGCGTCTATTCTACTTTCACCAGGTCATTAAGTGAGGTCGCGAAGAATACTCTCGTATGAGCCGGAAAAAAAGTGCAAACGGCTTCGATGTATGTGCAGCGCAACCCTCACCCTTGCACGAAGAAATTAGATGCGCGAGGCTGACCAAGTGCCTTCGATAATTATCGATCGATAGAGTCCCGCGAGAGGTACTTGCTCCTGCGATGGACGAAGGGCGATAAAAGTACGCCGGCCTCGTCTAATAAGTATCGTGCACATTGCCGCGTGCCGTATTATCTCAAGAAACACGGAGACGACGGCGCGATGCCGCGTGCACGCATTCACCTCGGGTTATTAAACGAAAACCGACCGAGAAAGAAAATTGTTTAAACGATCATAGTTTCCGGTCTATAATTTCGTGCCTTTTCGCTAAACCGTATCATAATCTGAGAAATTTATAATAATAACTCCGCGTATAAATGTCGCTTCATTTTATATTAAACCGGTTTTACTTGAACGTTAAATTTTCACGTGTGAAAAATATGTGGTCTTTTTTTATACATTAATAAACTGACTGAACTTAGTTTCTCAAACGTGGGAGAGGACAATCGTGCAAAACATGACATTTGCAAAAGTTCGTGTTACGTCAGTCGCGAGCTTTTACGCGCTGTACGCAACAGCGGAGTACGCGGTTTGTGCACGCGTCAGCGCGCGGCATGGAAAATTGCGGAGATGTAAATAACCGGAGGTAAAAGGGTATCAGAGAAACGTATATATACCATATACAATTTGTATACACTGATATATATAATATATAGATATGTATATATACAAGTAGATGCGCAATTCAAAGATCAGGCAACCTGTGCTGAAAATAGACGTACAGATAGACAAGTAGAAAGACAGAAAGAAGAATAGGTAGAGTTAGTTCGATCCCATCCATAATCGATGCAAAATGCATGTCAAGAAGTCAGAGCGCGTAATCAAGATGTATGTTATGTACGCAAGTATGTTATTGAGTATCCAATATTCAAGATCAAGGCACAAACAGCTATAAGAACCAAGACACAGTGAAATATAGGAGTGATCAATAAATGTAAGAAATATTATAAGAATGAATCGATCGTTTCTTAATCATCATTTTATTCTTTATATCTCATTGTGTCTGATACTAAAATGTAACAAGATACATATATAATGCTAAAACATAGAAAGAGAAATCGTTGATCATATGGGAAGAGACGAATCGAAAGATATTAATTCGGGAAATTACGAATTTCCAAACTCTCTCTCTCTCTTTTCGAATAATAATTTCCATTTCATCGCTTTAATTAATAACAATATAGAAAACGAATAAGGCTCTGATATTCACACTTGACAATCGTACTTTGTTAGTCTTTGAGAGATATACTATATATGACCACTGATTATAACATCATTCTTAGATCAAATTTGACTGTAAGATGTGGCATGTAAATATATAAACAAATTAAAAAGATCATTACATCTGTTAATAAAAACAATTCGAACGGTATTCTAAATTGAATGTTTATTATATATGTAAGATATAATTTAGGCTGATTTTATGTGTCCACTTGTTTGATTAGAATTGTACTGAGGATAACTCAAATTATTGGGGTCGAAACGTTCACTTACGACTGAACAATACATGTAATTTATACACTAAGAACCAGTGTCGGCTCGTATTGGTAATTACTTTCTTATTCATTTAATTAATAAGTCATTAATAAAGAGGATGAAGAAGAAGTTTAAATACTTTGAAAGCATCTCCCGAGTTTGGCGATCGAGTTTCGAGAATGAATTCCCTCGAATTGATTTTGATTCATTCATCTTTGACAGGGTCGTTCCGGGATGACTACGGCAAGTGGTGCCACGACACGTCGGTATTCGAGTTAATGGTCAGTCAACGTCCGGTTAAAACGTGCTCAAACGGTCGATACAGGGCGACGAAATGAGATTAACAGCTTCCGCGTACGTGTGTACGCGTCCGTGCACCCGTATTAGTTACACAGCCTCTTAATTGCCAACTTGAACACCGACGTGCGCGCGAGAAGTCGTTCGAACGGCTGCACCGTCGCCGTCGTCGCACCCATTGCAGTTGCTGTCGCTGCAGTTACAGCTGCAGAGTCCCTGCGTAGCCGTTTATTAACGTTCTGCACGATCGACATTCCGCATAAGATACGGAAAAGTCGCTCGTACATGACATCTCAGGAACACACCAAGTCAAGAGAAAGTCATAATGACTTTATTTTAACATCATGAAAGTATGATAATTTTTGGTTACAAAATTTGACTGTTTATTAACATTAAGAATCAAAATAAAGTCATTTTGATTTTTTGTTGACTTTTGTATGTTTCTTGGAACTGTCTTAGAAAATCGGTTAATCTTGAATAGAGAGAGAGGTTTCGCATGCTGCATTGTTACATCTTTCACCGTTTTGCTTTGCCGCGCAAGCAAAACGATGCGAAAGATGGAATACGCAAAATACCCTTTGACACAAAGTCTGTGATTTTTGTTTCGCGAAAATGCGAATAGAAAAGCCAATTTCGATAAAAAAAAGGTTGACGAACGTATTGACGAAGATAAAGAAAACGAAATAAAGATTTGAAATGAAAGTAAGATCAAGTGTCAAGAAATAAAGGTCGCGACATTTGATCCTGCATTTATTTCAAGTCTTTAAACACTGAAACACATATCATTGAGCACTTTTTTAGTAGCACACGATGAAATTGATTCATAAAATGAATTAGTAATTGGTTGCATTCATTCACTGTTAATTCGCTAAGAATATAAGTATCATGTGCTCATAACAAGAATACCATACGTCGCAGAAAGTATTATGATCCATAATGAGAATGCTGATAGAGAAAACGTTTCAGGAAATCAATCATCTAACTTATTTTTCCCTAGAGTGGAAACGTGAAGTGATAATTTTTATGTATGTATACACATGTACATACATACATACATACAAAAAATTTTCACTCTTCCGCTCTAGGGAAAAAGTGGCATGATTAACCCCCAGAGGGCGAAAGGAAAAGTAGAATAATATTATGAAGAAAGATTAGAATAAATAGCGCACGAAGAAAAGTTATCGTTTTAATTGATACATTTTACTACAAAAGTCTCTATATTTATGCTAATATATATATATAATTTCATTGACTAATTGTTAAATTAACGATAAGCTTTCTTGGTGCGGACTATTATCGACATAAATAATGCGCTAAGAAGGACACAGACCTAAGTTACAAAATGCAAATATCCAATGTGACTAAAAAGAAAAGAAAAGTACAAAAAGTTTTATAAGTAACTTGCTCTAATTCGTAATGCAATACTATCGACGATACTGCTATGTCATTCAAGTGGAAGCTATAAAGCAGTACTTGTCGGAACTACTGCGTTAAGTCGATTCGCAGTGTGTGGTTTAGGTCTATATCGTCCTCGGCATGTGAAATAAAGCTAAAAATTAAAAATCACTGTTACGAGAGCAATTGAACTCGTCGGAGCCGTCCAAGCAATGCGGTCGGCCATCGCAACGTCTCTTAACGTCGAGGCACACTCCATCGTTGCATCGAAACCACCCAGGTGGACATTCGGTTACTACAATAATTGTACCAAGTTCCATGTCGAGTATTATCGTGCATGCTACCAATAGGAAGGGTAAGGGGGGAAAGAGAAAAAATGGCCTTACCACCGCGGGATTCCGTATTTGTTCAAGATAATCAGACAACGTGTAAGGCTAAAGAAACGTGCTGACATCGCACGTGAAAGTAATTCATTTTATTAACACTTGAGTAATCGCGGCGATATGTATGCAAATTTTTTTTATCTATTAATTGCAGTCGGCGCATATTATACAAGACGGGAACACCTGTTTTGACGGATATTGCAGATTTTACATTGTATTCAGATTTTCCTTAGTAATCCTTTTCTCGAAAGAAAAAAATCTCGCTTATAAAATTAAATACTTCTCAATTGTATGTATTTATTATTCAATTTAATTATTTTCAATTTACCTTCTCGAAGAGACTTCTATCGACGATATTCTCAAACCGATAAACATCATGAATAATAAACTCTCTACGACTACTTAAGTGTTAAACAAACGTGGGGATGCTCGCGTGAATTATTACGCGTTTCTTATCATACACAATAGACGCTGCTTGTCACCCTTGTTAGTCGTATATTATTGTACTTTGCTGAGTACACCAGCCACTCTGCTCTAATAAGTTTCTAAGGCAAAGTATACAGTAGAACGATCAATCCTCATGTGAACCCATCGGGACATTCGCTCTTCTTGCATCGTCCAATTAATATTATCATGAGCTACTTACAGGAGCTTTTATCATGCGCTTCCAAATGTTCATACCGGTTATACTCCCAGAGAGACACGTGCGCCAACACTTATAATGTAGACAAAATGCAACGTGTGATATTAAGCAACACATGCGAGAATGACTCCTTTTGCGAAGAGAGAATGCGATGTCGTATATGATAAAAAGTCATTCCATGCATACGATTACTATTACAATTTCGAGGTGTTAACTTAATAACAAATACATCCATATATTTTTGGTTCAAAGGAATTAATTTAGGATCTCAATACACTGAGATTAAGATGGGAATAATGATGCTATTATTGTATGACGAATGAAAATAATTAATTTGTACACAAATAAAAAATGAAGTAATGGAATTAACTTTCCATGATCATGCACGTTAATTAAGATTAACAGAAAATATATCATTAGATAATTCAAACTTGAATTTTGTAACATGCTGCATAGATTAATATTACATCTGATTGAGTAAAAAATTTTTCTAATCGAGGTATAGAATCATTCGAGGATTCCAGCAAATTGAGAATAAATGGGATTTACGCTATTCACCTTGTAAAAGGAGATTTGTAATAATTTTGCAGTGTGCAACTGGCCAACAAGCAAGAGCAGCGAAAAGGCCATTTTTTGTGGACGATTGTGGGCGTAAGCAGTCATATAATTACCACATAGATCCTCATCAGATCCGTCGCTGCACTGCGTTATTCCGTCACACCTTTGGTTTTCCGGCAAGCATTCGCCACTGGCACACTTCCATTCGGCAGGTGTGCATACCCCTTTATGACATAGCGTGTCAAAAGCTCCCGCAAAAAGCATTAGGAACCCGAGCAGCACAATTCATTGGCGAAACATTGGTTAAACGTTGGCATACATTGGAGATATGTTGGGCCAATGTTACGCCGATGAATTGTGCTACTAGGGGATTGGGGAAAAATAAGGAATCATCAATGGTGTCATTATAATTGATTGTTACATAAGCATGTGATATTGGTAAAAATTTCAGTAGGAGTAAAAGAAGTTTAAATTCTCAAAGCAAATTAAAGAAATATTTAATATGTCAAAACTTTTAAATACTTAAAAATAACTACAAATTTATAGATCTTTTCGATATGTGAAATTATTATAGTGATTATTTATTATTATTAACAATTATTGAAAGTTTATAAGTAATTGCTAAGTCAATCATAAGAAAATAATTAATTGGAATGACACCATTGTAATATTTGTGGGAATATTGAGCCATCAGTAATGAACTTTTATTAAATTGTCGATGGCAAACATTATCGATATATAAGTCAATATAAGTAGATAAGTCAACGTTGCATTTCAATAAAGAACTGTATTACCACGCGAAAAATACTTAATAAAATTTATCTCAGTGTTTTAAAAAATATAATTTATCAAGCTGATTTATAACAATTTATCGAAACAGCTTATTATAGAAAAGGAATTTTAGCGAATTACTATAAACATATAAAAATGAAATAATAAATATACACATAAAAATTTTTTATTTTATAAGCAAAAGAGAGATTTTCTCAGGTAAAATCAGAAACCGTTCGTCATCGTTAATATGAATACGCGAAGGGAGGAAATCAGGAAACATTTGTCATCGTTAATACGAGTATGCGGAAAGGAAAGGAAGAGGATGGGTTGTAAGAACGAGGTGAAACCCTTACCGCAGCCGCGCTCGTCGCTGCCGTCGAGACAGTCGAAGATATTGTCGCATTTACGTCGTAAGAGAACGCAACCCCCATCATCGCAGCGCATCTCTGTCCTCGGATCGCATTCCCTCCTGCGTTCGGGTGTCCAGCGTGGATCGGGCGGGTCTGAGCGCATACATACACACAGGCACATTCAAGGGAAAAATCCGCAGCAAGGAAAATGAAGCATCGAGCAGCCAGAGATCAAATTTAAAGGTACACTCGCAGCGAGACGTAATGCATTTACTTTCTATCATACAAATGCAACCATAATGCAACCGAGAATGATGCAATAGAAAACTAAAAAGAAGATACCAGTTCGTAAACAGAAGTCACAAACGTAGCTAGGATACTGCATAAGAATGCCCTGTTCATTCGCTTCTCCAAGTTTTCTACTTTTCGTTTTTAGTGTCCTTTCGGCAATTAGCAGACTATTGCCGGAAGAACACTAAAGGCCCGGTCTCATCAATTCCGATTAAGCTAATCGGCCAATTAAATTTCAGTATTGCCAATTGCAAGACTGAAAACATAATCTAATTTTCTGGCAATTGTGAAGAATGATGTGATAATAACAGCACAGGTCCATATTAATGGCAAATTTCTCAAATGCGAAAAAGCCATGCGAGTCGAGCACGTGAGTACTCGGCGCCCCGCCAGAAAAAGGATGTTTTCAAGTTTCCTATTAAACAAGAAACGTTACTGAACGTTGCTGCAACGTTCCTTGCTTAGTGGGCTTGCGGTTGGCAATATTTAATCGGCCGATTAGTTTAATCGGAGTTGGTGAGACCGGGCCTAAAGTTTGCAGAGAAAAAAACGTTCAAAGACATTCCTATCGAACACCGTCATCTGCGTCCGAGCGTATACGTTCGTGCGTAATGCAGCTACTTGTATATCAATGCATGGCGTATATATCCGCAGGCTGCTTTGTAACGCGGTGATTTGCGGCGCGAACGGGCGAAAGTACCGTCGACGATCACCGTGAATCTTCCGTACGGGGGATTCGCGGGGTAATACGTTTCCGGTGTGTTCCGACCCTTCCGCACTCAGGTGGTACGATAAAATAGAGCCGTTGTCGAGAACACGGTTTGTTGAAGAACGGAAGAAAAAAAAGAAAATAAAAGAGGAAGAGAGACGTACTTGTACATCTTCAATAAGTTGCCTCGATAAAGTTTAGCAGTCGCGTTTCGTAAGTATAAATTTTCCCGGTCCGCGGTAAAACGAATGTTACAATGGCCGTCAGGGTCTTCGGAGAAGCAACAAGAGGCGGAATCGCTTTCTCGACCACGGTCGTAACGATTTGATCGTGAGAAATGCACAATGAAATACAACCATCGTCGAGTGTGTATCCGTTCAGGCAGGTAGATCCACTTGTCCCGCGTAAATAAGAGTTCCTTAAGAGGATTCGACCGAAAGCAAACATTACGAACCTCGAGAGAAGGCGAGCAACTTGTAACACCGCGAAGCCCAAAGATATTTTTCAAATCTCTCATTTTTATTGTTTAACGTCTAGCGGCGAATAAAACTGCATAGAGTACCGGTATGTATAAGCAACTAAAATCAAATGCGTTTACGTTTAAATAGTTATGAATAAAAAATTATTATAACGAATAAAAAATTATTATAACGAATATAAATAAATTATTATAATATACGTATAGATATAATAAATATTCTTTTAGAGAGACACGCGTTCGATTTTTTTTGACAGCCCTTACAGAAATCTAACTGATGACCAACTTAATATTGAAGGATAGTAATTAATTACTTATTTCAAGTACTAAAAGTACTGAACAATAGTGCTTTTAATACTTAAAATAATTAGTTAATTACTGTCTTTCAGTATCGACCAGTATTCATCAAATAATTTATTATCATTTTTTTGAACGTTTTTAATGAGGAAAAGTCAATCGAAGATTTTGATTATTTACAGATCTACCGAGATCGAATAGTGATAGCGGGGCACGCTAGACGAGGTTGCACAAATGTATTATGAATGAAGCGATGGACACATTGAAAAAGGAGCGTACTGGTGGTAGGTGAAGTGGTGTGTGTAGTGTCGTTAGCGGACGGGGCGCAGTCCTCGTCGCTGTGATCTGGACAATCCGGATGGCCGTCGCACCTGTAGACATCCTCGATGCACTTGTTCCCGGTGGCGCATTTGAACTGGTTAGGCGTGCATTCCCGCTCTGTATTTTGTTTTGTTCAGCGGACATATGCGCAAAGAACACATACATTTTTACACATATATACAATCACTCCGTGTATACATATACATATACTATATCGAAGCGGAAAGCGTGCCGCACACGCACACTCTCAGACTTCTCAGAGCGAGACGATGCAATTCGATCGTCGGTCTCGCTTTTTTTTTCCACGAGCTTTCCTTTACTTAATTGATAGCTTCTGCTGTCTGTTGTCACATCACGAAAGCGAAAAAAAGCTGCTTCTGAAGCAACGAGAGTGTTATTCAGCAGTAATGATTTACGGGAGGGATTAGGGAGAATTGGAAATTATATTCGGCCTGCGTTTATAGAGCACGAATTATGTTTTATATCGAGTCGAATGAAACGCTCGTGAAAAATAACCCGTCGTATTGGTTAATGCGAATTACAATGTCGCGTGCAATGCGCGAAAAATGTGTCGTGACGATAAGCGTAGCTTTCCTCCGCGATCGACTATAGTTTTGCGGGAGGATACACGATTATTAGCTTCACGTAAATGTGTGTAATGGTCTGCTATCATGAGGTCGTTTGTCTGTCGACGGACGATTCCGGTATTTAGAATTAAACTTCGCAGAAAGAATCGTGGTCTCCATGCATATTCGGTGTGTAATACTTGCGTATTTTCGCAGTGAAATTCGATAGAAAACGCGGTTCGAAAACGAATAAGAAAATATTTGAGTGAATTACATTTTATATGTTAAAATATTATATTACATTGTTACGTTTAACGTAATGATTGAATTTTCCTGTAATGATAATTATGTTACCTCATAAATTAATCGTAAGATATTGTATCAAAAAGTTCCATTATACATAAATTATAATCGAAATATATTTGGCATTGTTTATATCTTTTACAGAAAAGTTCATAGGTATTTATAGGAATGCGTTAAGGATGATGTAATAAGTTATTTATATAACTACATGATATATATACTTATATACAGAAGCTAATTTAAACGCAGATTTCGCCTTCAGGCGCTTTTGTTTTACTACTTATTATTATTTTCATTTCTAATTTAATTATAAATAGTATAGTTACCAAAACAACGTTTACGATAATTAATATTTTACTTGAAAAATTTCTATATACATAAAAACTAATTTATTATTTGAAACACGTTTACCATTCGAATATTCGAAATCTGCGATTAACATTGTCGGCTCTGGTCACGTTAGCGTTGAATCCGAATTTAAGCTTCGTAATTAGCGTCTAACCAACATGGAACAAGTCCGTGATTAGATTCAACGAGGGAAATCATTAAGCGATTGGTTTAATGGCAAGCTATAGTTGTATGGAGTGCAAGCTAAGCAAGGTTTCGGAAAAAACGGTGTAAAGAAAGAGAGAAAGAATTAGGTGAATCGTAACTTTCTTGCTTTTGAGTCAGATAATGCATCATTTTAATCGTCAATGGAATGACTTGATGTCAATATAATATCTGCAGAATATAATTATGGAATAATAAAGTGTTCTGAACATATCTCTCAAGGCATTTTTCATAATTAAGGAAAGATCACGTTAATAGGAATAAAAGCATTAATAAAATCGATTATTCGTTACTTTCAACGATATTTTGCAAAACATTTTGTTCAAACCATCTATCGGGTCGAATACCATAACAGTGCGAATAAATAATTCGCACCAATTATTCGAAATCAATTTCAGCGCGTTTGTAGTTAAAATTCCATCGCGTCACTTGTTATTGTATGCGTATAACGATACCGATAAAACGTAACAAAAATATTATGTTTCACTTCCAAAACTTTTTTTTTAAAGCTCGAGTTACATTAAATGTCAAAATAACATTGATTGATATTACGCCAGCAAGTCATCCATACATTGCCTCTTCTTTTTTTCATTCGGTCTGCCCTCCCCCTCTCTCTTTTTCTCTTTCTCTTTTAATACCGAGTAGCGTGAAAGGTATACATGGTTATGTACCGCAATAAAGCTCGTCTTCTGCCCTGGGGCAGTCGTCGAATCCGTCACAGACCGAGCTTTTCGATATGCAAGAGCCATCCCCGCAGGTGAAGTCCGTGGAAGGGCATGGAGCCAAACCTACAGAGTGCCATCGGCAAAAAATAAAGATCCTCCTGATCAACGCTCGCATCTCGCATTCTGCCGTTCAGTCGTCTCGATTTCAGTGGATTTTCGAAATAAAGTTTGGAAATCAGGGGTAATTTGAGTTCATTTATGATTTATGATTTATGATGATTTATATCACGTTGTTAAAATAAATAAATGTAAAAAATAATTTTTTAAGTAAATTTTTTAAATAAATTAAAACCATATCGTTATACTATATTAAAGTTACAATTACTGTATTTTAGAAATAGATATTAAATTCGTATTAAAAAATAATACTTAATATTGGCGATTGAAAGACAGACGAGTTCGAGGTTGAAATACAAGCTATGAACATATAAAAAGACATTTAAAGCAGTTTTTAGGCGTGGTAGAGGACTCGTAAATCTGTACATGAAAAGCATCTTTGATAAAACGCATGATTCTGTAATCAAGAGATCTTATTATATTTTAAAGCTTGGTCTAACACTTAAAGCGTCGTGAAGAAGCCTTATGAGGGTGGTTAGAATTATTTCACTTATCAGAGACGGGGTAGGAATATTTCACAATATACGAAATTATCTAATTTTGAACCATAAAATAAAACGATTCTCGTTACATAAACCGCGTATATCATATTAATTTCAAATATTTTTAGGAAATTTCACGCGCAGCATTTAAAGTTTCTATGTTGTTTCATATTCCTTTACCTTCTCCTTTACTCCAATTCGTAAACTATGTACAATGTTCGGGTACGTGTGTCGTGTGGATTGCATGTCATCATTACCGGAAAAGACTCTTTATGGGTGTCATTGAAATGCTTCTTTTTTTCAACAGAGAAGCAAATTCTGTATCCTTGTGAAAAGAGTGAATGAGTAATGCATGACACGACGATGATATCAATGGAATGGATGAAATAAGACGTTCTTCTTACATCCGAGAAAAGAGGATTTTTTGCTATTGCAGACTCAACTGGCGATCTAATCGCGAACATAAAAATATTGGCAGCTGACCGTATGCAGACTAACTAACGCAATCATTGATAGATGCATTGATACTAATTCCTGCAATCATTAATCGTAAATCCTCCTCAGGTTGAGCGAGGAGTCTTCAAATCTAATATAAGAACTAGATAAGATAATCGTCTAATAAGTGATAAGATAATCGTCTTCGGTCACTGCACTTTAAGGATCACCGTCTGACTATTTTCTCTCTCTCTCTCTCTTTCTCTCTTCGCGGAAGGCAATATTTTTATAGCAAAGGTGGACAACACAATGTAAACGTGCACTCTTACACTGAGAACAGAAAGTTATTACTTATTCGTAATACTTTTCTTAACACATTCGTTCCCCAAAGCTACGTAACACATAACAAATGACGTAGATTTCCAACACACGCCATGACATTGGTTCGGAAGTACAAAAGCGAGTCTTCAGATAAGAACAGTTTAAAGGGGAGATAGAGCGAAGTATATATGCAAACAGCCGGAAATAATGTTCCTGAAGTTTTTTTTCGCCGCGATAGATCTTAGTAGTTTCCCAAGGACGTCCACATATTAGCCAATTTGATATCTTCAAAGCCATTTTCTGTACAGCGAAGATAACAGATCATCCCGAAACAGGGCGTCGCGCTTGCTTGAGATTCACGTGACGCATCATCTAAGACGAGGTATTTTTACAGCGTGAACAAAGAGCGAAATAAGACGCCTCTCGCAGGATATTATTTGCTATATGAGAAATACCTTTGGTGCAGTTCTCCTCGTCCGTACCGTCCAAGCAGTCTCTCTTGCCGTCGCAGACGTGCAACGCGTTTATGCACATGCTGTCGCAAGGATGCTCGAAACGATTGCATCCATCAAGATGCGACGTGTCGTCAACAGTGTTCAAAGTGAAGTCAATCCGTTTGTTATTAACTCTCTGATGCTCTTCCCACCTCTTAGAATATATATAATCGCACTCGGTTTCGTCATTGGCGTTAAGACAGTCTACGATACCGTCGCACACCTGGTCCTCATCGATACATGTATATTTATCGCAAGCGTGCTGAGTCTTGTTGCAATTGTCGATCTCATAATCCTCTATGATCTCGATACCATTGTCGTTTTCGTTATCCTCATCGGATACTGATTTCTCCAATCCGTCTTCTTCCTCTTCACTATTGAGGTCTAAATTCACGTTGTGCGTAGTGCCTCCAGAATACGTAGTACTTTCCCAAGACTGTGTTCCTTCATTATTTTTATCACTTTTTTCATTCAATATGGATTTACTTATCACTTTCTTCTCGTTATTTTCTTCATCCTTGATCATGCTATACGTTGTGCTTATTTCTTCATCGCTTACCTTCTTATTTTCTTTGCTGGAATATTCCCAGAATAAAGTAGTACTATCTGATGTAAATATCGTGTTGTATATCGAAAAATAATCGCTAACAGATGTACTATAATAACTTGTTTCTTCTTCTATTGAATCACTTGTGGTTGGCAGCGAAGTAACATCTTCTTCACATTCCGTTGATTCTTCGTCTGTCTTTTTATTATCGTTTGTCCACCAGTTAAGCCAATTGCTCTCAGTGGTAGTTGTAATTAGTATTTTACATTTTTTAGAAATTTTCTCATTGGACGCCGTTGATAAATAAGATACGGTGCTATTGGTAACGAAATTCACATTCGTTTCTTCCGATTGAAATTCATCGTGAATGCTGTTTTCCGTGGGATGTTTTGAGACGGACTCATCAGCGTTAAAGAATTCTATTTTAAAAGGTTCCGTTGTAATTTCATCAGTGAAGTTCCAGTCGTTTCCACCAGTGCTCGTATTACGATTACCGTCAGCTTTGTTGTACTCTGGATCATTAGGAGACAACGTTTCCACCTGATCTGAACTATAAGCGTTGCCATAATCGACGCTCGTCGGCTCGTCGACTTTCCAAGCGACGGATGCTGTCGGTTTCCTTTTACGCTTCGCGTGATTCTTTTTTCTTTTCTTGGGCCTATTGTTCTTACGACCATTATGACGACTTTTGTGCTTGCGTTTGCCGCGTCTTTCAGTAGATGTTTTCTCTCTGGCATTTGGTTCGTTTGCATCCCGCATGACGATCTCGGGAACCCTCGTTGTCGTAAAATTGAACAGCATAACGTCAAAATCATTCTCTGATTTTTCTTCTAAAATCTTCCTGGATTCCTTTGATATTGTGTTTGTACTCTCTACAGTTATTGATTCCGGCGTCTCGCCTGAATTTATTAATTCGGAATCGATCTTCTCGTTACTTTGTATCAAATTTTCGTCGCAACATTTTTCGAAAGAAATATTTGATTGTTTGTGCGTTTTATTGTACTTTTCATTACTTTGATTTTGCTGAGTCGCGTTATGATTTAAAGTTGAAAGATTTGATATCATATCGACATCATCAACGTTAGTTGCTGGAAAATACCGACGTATTTCAGCCTTTGGCGATTTAAGTTCATATAGTAACTTTTCTGTCTTTATCGAAGAATAATTATTTTTGTTTGGATTCGCTGTTGACATTTCTTCTAAAACAGATGAAGCTGCTTTCTGTCCTCGATCATATTTCATATTCATCATGTTATACTCTTCAATTTTAGTCGTGCTTACAGTCACAGGAGCTGTTCTTTTAAATGGCGTGACGCGACGTTTCAGGTATTTATTGTAATAATTTGAAACTTTACTATCTTTTCTTATCTCGTACCCAAAAAAATTTTCTTTATTATTCGGATTGTTATTCTTTGTTTCAATATAATTTTCTCGTAAATTTGGTTGACCGTGAGTATTATTGAATATATCAGAATAAATAAATTCAGTTACAGTTTCCAGCATATTCCTCTTTTCAACCTGCCAAGTTACTTCATGCCTATTAATATTTTTTAATGCTGTTGAAGTTCGTGTATCAACTGCGAATTCTGTCGACACTTTCATCGTAGATGAAGTTATTAAGTTCCTCAAATATTTATCGTAATAGTTTTGGTAAGCCGAGTCGTGCTTTCTGCGTTGGTTTTTTCCAAGAATCTTACTGTTGTTACGTACATCTGTTACACTAAAATTCTGATTAATATTAGCGTCATTTATTTTAGAAGTCGTTATTTTAGAAGTTGTATAAATTGGCTTAATTGAAACTTCAGTTGAATCACTCTGACGACATACCATGTGCTTAGCTTTAATAAATTTGCAAATCAAATTATCAATCCGTTGAGTAACAGTATCAGTTGATTTTTTTTGAGTCATTAAAGGATTATTTTCTGTGCCTATTTCTTCATAAATATTTTTCGCAGCTTCCACAGTGATGTTTTTAGAGCGACGTATCGCTTTATTGTTATCAATATAATTTTTATTAGACATATTATTTTTCAATTTCGATGGTGTCCTCTTAATTTTATTGCCATTTTGATATTCCTCTTTTTTTGAAGAGATTTCGATAACGGTTCTGATGTTCGAATTTTTTGATTTGGAAATATTCTTTTCTGTAACATATTTGTCCTTTTTACTGGGTGCAAGAATCATAATCGTTGCGTTTGCATTGAATGTATTCGATTGTTTCGGTGCGCAATCAGGATTGCTTCCACTTAACATTTTTCGTACTTTATCGCGATTATTGATAGATTGTGAATCAAAATTTTTCAGTGAAATATTCTTTTGCTGAAATAATTGTAAAGATCTCATGAGGCTATCTGACAAGTTGAGAGGTTTTGGAATTCGAGACTCATTGCTTGATCGCTTTAAAGTTTGGTTAACAGTTGGATGATGAACTTCGGCATTACTGCAATTCGCATCGAGATTACGAAATCGATCAAATTTTACGTATTGTGAGGACGAATTATTATCTTTCGATTTGGATGTAATTTGGATCAAATATGCCGAGGGTTTCTGCAGTATGGAGTTTGGGAATCTTCGTCGTTGAGTTTCTTCTGGGAACGCTTCCAGGATCGGATTACCGATCGTCACGGCTGGTTTGATGGTGAGTCGATCGGCGCTTTCCATCGCCACGGGTTGCATATTCATATTCCTTCGGCGTTCGGCGAGTTTCCCTCCGTAGGAAATCGCGGCCGACTTCCGTACAATCACGAACTTTCCGGCATTTCGCCACGGATACCTCTCTACGGGCGGCGCATGATTTCGCGATAAGTAAAATTAAAAAGGGATTACGGCAGAAAAAGGTGAATGTAATGGCGAAAATATCACGCGGAATGCTTGGAAGCTGTATTTGAAAGTCAGTTGATGGAAGACGAGTTGGTTGAATTCTGTCGGTTGCAGTATTAGACTTTCTATTACCTACTGCATACTAAATTACAATAATATGAAAATACTAGTAAAATTGAATAACTTTTTTGCTACACAAAAATAAAAAAATCTTTAACTATTTAAAAAAACTAATTAACCCTTGGAAATATATATGTATTACATATATATGAGTCGATTCTTATTGTCTTAAAGCGCCTCAACCTCAACTAATTCTATACATTCTAAAAATAGTATTTGAAATACAATTCCAAGTTCTAGTTGTATTTGAAAGTCAGCACGATCGATGAAAGACAAGTTGATTGAATTCTATCGGTTTCAATATAGACTTTCTGTTACTATTACTGCATACTAAATTACAATAATATGAAAGTACTAGTAAAGTTGGGGGTAACTACTTTTTATTACAAAAACAAATCTATTTTTAAAAAGCTAATCAACCTTTATATAGAAACAGATTCTTATTCTCTCAAAATCTCAATCTCAACCTATTTCACATTTGAACAACTGAAAAATCTGTATTATGACAAGTGTCGTTCCGTGTACACTGTCCAAATGCAACTCGCGACATTATGAATGTATTTATTGAATGACTTGTCTCGTGCACGCTCGCAAGTGTGATGTAAATTCGTGTACGTGTGTTTCTGTATTGTGTGAAAAAAAGAGCGTGTAGATGAGTGTGATGTGGCATAATTACCGCAGTCCCTCTCATCAGAGCCATCAGAGCACTCGTTCACCCCGTTGCACTGCAACACGTAGCTGATGCAGTGGCCGTCCGTGCAGCGAAACTCGGTGTCTCCGCAACCTGCTCCATACACCATACACTCATGCGCATTTAAAGATTGCATCGCCTCGCTGACACGCGTCAGCCCCCATCCTCAAGTTGTTCCCATCCCTCCAGGATCACTCATGATCCACCAGCAAAGCCGCGCGATCGCGGCTCCAAGCAAGCCCTTCGACACTCCGAATCTTCCGTCCAAAATGCGCGTTAAGAGAATAAACCGGGCGTGATGCTAAATAATTTCGCCTGACGGCATATATTTATGATCACACGATGCAAATGACACCGTGGGTCAGAGAGTACGATTTGCATATAGCGTTACACTATCTGGACGGTAGAAGCGGACGCACCTTTACCTGGTGTGAGATGCTTCGAGCTGTGCTGCTTTTACTGAGGTTAGTATATGAACGAAGGAAGTATACAGGGAATATACAAGAGCGAAGGACAGCAATCTGCATTCTCAATCAAAAAGATAAGTCAATCGCAACAGGATGACGTGGACTATTGGATTATCTTTACGCGATTAATTTATCTTCGATCGGCAGCGAGGATTGATGTCTTCGCTCTCCACGCGTGTTGGTTGCAGGAATGTCGGATGCGGTTCGCTTAAAAGTCGATTAATTAAAGCGAGTTTAGGTAACGTCGTAACGTAACGGTCCGAGTACATCGGGAATGCCTGAAAGTTCGCCGCCTTCTTCACACACGACCGGTCGTGGACGCTCCGGTTTAGGTTGCAAACGAAACCTGGATTAGGTGAGGTAATGGTGCAACGACATTGGCTAAACTATTTCAGGAAAAGAGGTGTTATTTTCGGCGTTGCGCGCTGGGAGCATAAAGTTCGGTCAGCGTGGAAAATCGTAAATCGAAAGTCACGTGGAGCGTGCCGGAGAAAATTAAGTTTACGTTTATTCACGTTACAACGCGTAATGGTGTACCCAACGCCGGACCTTCGTAACCGCTCGTCAACGTCTAATTATGTGCAAGCGTAAACGCTTTTCTGCTCGCGTACTCGTAGTTCATCATTGTAATAAAGAGACAAATGTTTTCATCCGTGACGAAACTGATTAAAAAATAGCGATACTTAATTAAAATTCGGAAATGATGATGATATATGCGCATACAAATCGCAATCTTTGCGACGTTATTTCCACGACGTTAAGCACGTGTTCGAATGAGATCACTGCTAGGTTTACTCGCGAGACTTATCAAAGTGCCTGCAATCTTGTTGTTAAACTTCGCAGGCGCGTTTGAGGCTCGTTTAAACTCAGGCGCCCCTCTCGATCGCTCGTGAATAATCGCGTCGGGTAACCGACACTTGGCAAAGAGCATCGGTGCAGGCTTATCGCGGCTTATTGCTGGAACCGTTACGGGAGTTATCGTTGCGCGTGCAAAAGTGATTATTGACCTCACGATTAGAACATGTAACAACGTAGAATTTACGTTGTCGATGAGCAAAGACGATACAATTAGAGACGACGAAGACAGAAATAACGGAGATGTATAAGACAGACTCCGTTGAAATCTGTATTGTTAAAAAAAATCTCATTGATATATTCTGCTCGCGCTCTTAAGATGTAAGAACCGATCAAATAAATACATGTTTTAAAGAGGGAAGGAAAACAAATTAGCTTACCGCATTGATTCTCATCTTCGCCGTTACGGCAATTGGCGATTCCGTTGCAACGCTTGTCGATACTTAAGCAGATGCCATCCAGACAACGGAATTGATCCCCACTACAGGTGGTTACTGAAAACGATAATATAAAAGAGAATGGAAAAGTTTATTAAATATAATAATTATCATACACAAGATCATATTTAAATGTATAATATTTTTAATTATGAAATAATTACTCGAAAGCTGAGCGATAAAATTATTCACCTTTCCATTAATCGAGATTTATTCCAATTTAAATAATTAATAAACTATATAATAAAAAATAAATATAATTCAAAAATATAATAAAAATGTAATTAATAAAATATAATTAATAAAAATATAATTAACTAAAAAAATATAATTTTAAAAAACTGTAATTTAAATCTATTCTAATTATAACCCGTTGAGAGAGAACATAAACTAACAATAATATTACATCAATGTATAATTTTCTACTCAACAATATTACTGTTATACACAATAACTGTTATGTTACATTTATATTGTTGAGTTAGAAATTATAATATTGATGTATTATAATATGTGATTATTAATTGTGTTTCACGAGTAAACAGCTATGAAATATATCAAAAATCCAATGGACAAAATAACGATAATAAAAAGAAAAAGTAATATAAACAAACACACCATTGCAATTATATTCGTCAGAATGATCGAGACAATCGTTTCGTCCATCACATCTTGCATTTTTGCTGACACACGAACCGCTGGCGCACTCGAATTCGTCCGCTCGACATCGTGCTATTTGAAAGAGAAAAAAAAAGTGCTGTTTGATAGAAAAAAAAATAAAAATGTGTATAAATAAAATAAGGGAGAGGAAAAAAAAGATAGGATGGATAAACCGAAAAAAATATGCACAACACAAATATCCTCATTGGCGATACGATAGCACTTTCACACAACGATACCTTGATTTAGTTAAAAGTTTTTATTCTCTGTCTGTACAAAGTAACTGAAGAGCTGTCGACTCGAGTTTTATTGATTATTGTCGCAATTTGAACGAGTTACTGAAGCATATTCAGTTTACGCGATATCAATAATCAATTGAAATCCATGCCACGCTCGGAAATATTCGATAGCCCGCTTTAGTTAATTAAAAATAGCAATTATTTGCAGAAATCCACTTGACCTATAGTAAATATAGATTATAGTGTCGCGTTACTTTTATGTTTGAAATTCGTGTTGGCGACTTCGGCTGTTCATCGCGAGACCATAAAATCTACAAATGTATCTCTCTATAGATAGAGAAAAATTAATTGAACTGATCAGATATAATTTCACTGATTAGATACATTTTACTTTAAAATATAACAGTTTCATTAGCATATTTAAAGCGTATTTAAGGTTTTAATTTGTGAGAACTTTTTTAGATTTTTCATTTTGTCAATTGCGAATAGACTTCGATTTTACAACTACAAAATTTACCCAATTTTGATATGTGTATTTATGTCCATATAATCTTAGCATCTATATTTAGATCAGTTTAGTTAAAAAAAAAAACGTCTGTCATAAAGCATCGTAAAATGTATGAGTTTCTTTCGAGCGAATTTAAAATTACTTGTTGAAATTTAATTTATACGCGACAGTTAGAAAACGGTTATTCCGCGTATCACTGTTAACCGCTTGCGCTTGTGACTGTTTTGCGGAGTAAATTCGCAGCCATATGTGCTACCACATATCCATGAATAATTATGCGCAAGAATCGCCGTCGCGTTATTGCAAGTGTGAATACCTGTTCGCGAGTTTCTGCATAACTTTATGATGTAACCAGAGTCGTGCGTAAATTATCATGCGCTACTTCCTAATGAGTTAAAAATGCGGGAGCTTTCAAATATCATGCTGCGCAGGCATCGTTCACGCAAGAAAATTTGCGTATGCCGTAATCCTTCCACCGTATACCCAAAAGATGCAATAGAATTCGTACCTACCTCTCGCCGCAGAGATACGTGTTGCGAAACGTTCTAGCGTCTCGTGTGCGCGAGTATCGCAAACCATGCGACACGGGAACACGAGACCGATGCTCTTCAAAACTCGATCGCAAATGCAATTTGTTTTGCGAATGCAATTAAAATTTCACGAAACAAAAAAAAAAGAAAATAAAGCTTCTCAGTTGCCTCGTGTCCCCGTAATTACCGGCGTTGGAATTTCACGATGACCGCTCGTGCGACCCTAGAATGTCATCTGATTACGCAATGTATGCAATTGATACCCATAATAGAAAAAAATTTATCGCGACATTTCTTGTTAAATAGTTTAACGAGTTTCTTGACAAACGTAAAGGTCATTTCGCGCATAGATGTGCAGCCACGTTATTCCAACGCCGACTGATTTACATGTTTCGCGCGAGTGTGCCGTTTTGCAGCTGATTGGAGTAAATAGTGATAATTCGTACTCATGTTGTAACAATTTTGTTCATCCCTTCCACCGATACAGTCCGTGTATCCGTCACAGCGTCGTGATAAGGGCACGCAATAACCAGGCGTGCATTCGAATTGGTCTTCCTTGCAGGCTGTAAGAATTGCACTCAGGCTAATCTAGGAAGATTTATGTCGCCAAGAATGGCACGATGACTCGACTGATGCAGGTCAATTTGAGAGATGACACGTACAAACACAATTGAGAGAATAACGTTGACGAAGATTAGACATACATTGCTGAATAGATGTGACACTGAGATACAATAACGTAGGAAGCACAATGATTGTCGGTAATGAATAACAATTTCGTCGACGAATAAATTAAGCTGCATTCCGAAGTTCAAGAGTAATGTTTAAGAAAAGAACAGATATTTAAATTAGGTTCACTTGTACATAAGTGAATAGGAAGCAAGTAAGCAACGCAAAGTTTAGGTCTGTTATGCTTAACTACATTCGTAATCTCTGACTCTCTAAATTCTTTGGAGTAGAATCTCATTCTAAACAAAGAAAAAATTCTGCTACTTTTGAAAAAGAGTGACAGAACTTTCAATCTTTTTAAGAGTGAGATTTCACTTTTGAAAGTGATATTCTATTCTAAAGAATTTAGAGAGTATAATATCATTTTCCGCCAATTTTCTAAAGTCTAAATATTCACTATTTCACGAAATATTAAACATAGAGAGTGCAATTAAAGAAGACAGACCCGAGATGCCAAAGTAATCCGAAATGAAGAACACAAAACAACAATTCTAACATAGGATCGCGGCACGATGATATAAGATAGCACGGAAGGAGTTTCTTAAGATGAACTAATTAGTGGCCGAGCGAAACGTGTTAAGCGCGCCCAAGTGACTAGGCCATTAATTAGCACGTATTTGAGGAAATTTCACGGAAGAGATTATAAATGAACGAGGAGTTACGTCAATCGTCGTGCTCCTTCCTGCCGTACTCTAATTTACAGCGGCAATTAGTTAACGATGGAAGAACATGAAAGAATCTGCTTGCCCGCGGAAGGACACTGCGTGACGACCAACAGTTACCTCTACATTTAACCGCGTCGACGACTGTTATTGCACGAATACACGCAGAGACGAAATACACACGTGGACATACGTAAGTCGTACGAATTCGCAAGGGATAGCACGATTGAAGCGTAGTGGAAAGTTCTTTACGAGCGAAAGCGACAAAAATAAAAGTCCCAACACTTCCCTGATAAACACTAAATTATCGTCCACATAAAGCTTGAGAGGAAAGAAAGGAGAGGAGTGGCATTACATCTCACGTAATGATGTTTCGCACAATCGTGCTCGCAGTTGATCTCTTCTATCAAAATATTCATCGCGATCATCACGCTGAAGTATTCTGGCCGCGTAGAAAAATTAATCGGCTACTACAAAAAAAAAAAACCAGAGTGATGGAAACCAGAACCGAAAAATTACGGAAAAATAGAATGACATTTTATCAAATGTTCAAACCGCAATGCGAAATAAATAATTCACACTCATTCCATCGAGTGAAGCGGCGACATAGGATTACAAAAGTTTCAGTTATATTCGTTTAATTGTCGTTGAATAGAGAGCTATCAATTATAAAAAATTTATTTGTTGTAAATTTTTCGCGGCAGAAGTTGATATGGGTTAATATGGCCGATTGCGAGATTAATCGCACTGCTGTAATGTAAAGTTTCGAAAATCTACTTTTTTCCATTTCAATTTGTCATAAAGAGAGAAATGACGGACTTAGATCACCACAAGATGATGCGGAAACGGGTATGAGACAGCACGCTGAGTCGTGAATCACTTGATAAAGCGATGGGAGATGTTGCGATTTCTGAGATCATCTTAAGTTCAAGGTCTGAACCCGAAGCCTCGCCCATTTGACGATTGAATTGCAAACGAGCCGCGAGTTCAATAATCCACTCACGAGCTCGGTGCTCGAGGCGATTCATTCGCGCTTCACGGCTTCAGAGTAGTTTAGAAATGATCCCTCGTACGTGCTCGAGAAATTAACGGTTTAACTGTTGAATCAGATAAACTGTAAAACCAAAGTAATTTTGAATTACTCAAAATATGATATAGCGTAAATTTTCTTTGCGTGGCGATAAATACGTGACAATAGCTGTTTAGCAGAAGAAGCTGCAGTTTCCCAACTTTTGTAAGATTCTTTAATATGATTGATTTATATATTTAGATCTAATGGGGGAGCTAAGAACCAATTCTATTAATGAATTTAAGTTTCAACTTCGACATGACAAGCGTTCACTTATATACATATAGATATAGGTATATATAGCTATATATACATATATATATATACATATGGTATACCTATATATTTTTTATATACATATTTCGTGACGTTATTACTTTTCAATCTTATTTGATGTTTGATCACTTTGCGATTACACTTTTGCTACAATTTTGGTTTTATTACTGGACTTGCGATTTATATTGTATATTATTATTATTATTATTATTGCCATACATAATTTGGCCTTTAAATTGTGCTTTGAAAGTATGTTTGTTTATGTTCTAATAAGATTAAGCGATCATTTCGTATCACCCAACCTTTCAACTGATTTGAAATTATTTTTTAATTGATTGATAAAGATATGATTGACCGCCTCATGAGGACCATTGCTAAAGGCATACCGTAATAGATCTTAAGTATATTGTTATTTGTATTTTATCTTCTTTGTGTTAGCGTTTGCTGAAGATGGCTAGAAGGTTAGCCGAAACGCGTCTCTCTAAAACTTTTAGGGTGAAAGCTCATTCTAAAGAGTGAAATCTCATTCTTAAAGATTGAAAATTAAACCACTTCTTTTCAAGACTGGCTCAATTTTCACTCTTTAGAGTGAGATTTCACTCCAAAGAATTTAAAGAGTGCGTTATTTTTGTATCGTATATTTAATAGGTATATTTTTGATTCTCTTTAATAAAAAGTGCTTTTTATAATTAATTAACTGCACAAGACTTAATTCCCATTAGCCTATTTTATTTCTTAATATATTTAGAATATTAAAGAATCTTACATCAGCTGCAATTGCTTTTTCTGTTGAACGTATCCAGTGATGTCTTCTAATGAATTTTGTTGAGACCATTAAAACTTTTGATTCGTCAAAATAAGCCGCCGCGAAAATATCACTCGCTGGCGTAGCGTAACATCGTCGACGAACAGTGAGAAACAAACATAATCTCGCGCCGAGGATTTATAGGGGATGATGACTCTCGCCATATAGCTTGACACAATTTTGCGGCGTGACCGATTTTCGTGAAGCGGCGGAGTTTGACGCTCTTGTCACGAATCAAAATTGGATTAAAGCGGTGAAAATGCGAAATTCCGGAACAGAGCTATGATGGAAGGGCCTGGCGCGATGTTCGGCTGACGGCCCATGGGAGATTAACGTCGGATTAAAATTGCGGCCGGTTATTAGGGCGGATTAATAAACGCGAGTAAATCTCGTTCGACAGGGGGCCATCCCAGATTTACCGAGGGACAGGGGGTGTCCTGATCTTTTTTTCTCTCCTTTTAATCGTCTTCCGCGCTTCTACGCTAACGACATTCATGCAGCCGCTGATGAGATGTGCAGTAAGCTATGCGAGAAGATGAATAAGAAATCGGCAGTCGATTCTCCATTGATACATTTGTGCGTCACAATTGTCACTATCACGACGTTAGCATTTACAAATGGACGCGTAAGCGTAAAATCACATAAATGTAACATGCGTCACCAAACGCGTTGTTTCTCATTACGGTTATTTCCGCTAATGGATTATTGCCGCATAAAATCGCAATTTGCAGCGTATTTATGAACTATGAAATAATTCGAACTGGATACCTGCAATGTTTCTTACATTACGACATAAAGACTGTATATCACGATGCTTCCTTTAACCGTTCCTTTAATCATCTTCAAGATTTATATAACTAATAAAAATTAAAAGCACAAAATACATAATCATGTCACGTTGATTCAATTCTTGGCATTGTACTACACGCTCAGAAAAATATCATTCTACTGTTAAGAAAAATGATTAACTTTTCTCTTTTAAGTAACGATTATCATTAATAAAGAATATTTTCTTGATAATAGAGAGAGAGTCTTAAAATGTATTTATTACAAATTTTAAAGAGAAAAGAGAAAGTAAAACTCTTATTATGTATATTCAAAACAAGAAATTATTTTTTTTAATTAAGAATATTATAAAATTTTATCGTAGAAGACTTTATATAAGTAAATGATTTAATTTCATTTAATTTAATTTTATAATCTTGTTTGAAGTATTAAATTACTAGGATTTTTAGAATATATTTTAGATAAATTTGATGTTTATGATAAACTTATGTGTATATTTATGGATATAAGAACCTTTAAAATATTTGAAATATTTCAAATAAAAAATATTTCAAATAATTATAATACTATCTGCATGCAGTATGTATTTTTCTGTATTTTTCTGTTCAAAGCAAGCATTCCCGCTCGAATCACAACCTACCGATCGTAAAACGTTTTCGATTTTTTTAAAATTATGCCTTTTAACGACTGAGAATAAGTTAGCGATGTGCACGCGGTCGTACACGGACGGACCGGCCACGAAGCATGTCTCCGCAAAAGACGACGGAAATAATAAGCTGAGGTTGAAAAGGGTAGCGCGAGAGGGGGAGGGGGTTGGCAGACGGGGTTGAACGAAGAGAGAAAACGGATGTCGATGCAGTGTACGGGTGCAACGGCCTTAAACACGAGGCCGAAGAACGCCACCGTCAACCACTGCCGCCCACTACGATTCCTATATTCTTCTTTTTTTATTTCCCCGAGCACGCTATTATTATTGTCACAGTTATTATAATTATTGAGCTCATCGTAATACGTCGGGACCAGCCCGCGACCATTAGCTCCGGCGCAGTCGCATGCAAATCTGTCGTGCGGTGTTAGCTAGCGATAAATAATGTCTAGAGCGTCGCTTCATCCAGTATCAGTTCATGATTCCGCGTGAAGATACCTTATCAGCACGCACAGGTCTTATAAATTCGTACGTGCGAGAACGACCTTGTTACAAAACTTATTTCTGCTCACGCAATTAGCGTGAAATACCTCCGTATTAGCGTTATAAGAAGCTTTCTGGGTTTTTTACCATTAAATAAGCTATTTGCCCGGATCTACAATAGGTTTTTAAACCTTAAGCCGTAAGAAATGGACGAATCATAGTCAATTATTCTTCTCGCATTCGACTGTAATTGGCCAGTTTTTTACGGCTTAAGGCTTAAAACATCTATTGTAGATCCGGTAAAACTTACATAAGTTTTAAGTTTCAAGCTGTAAAAAATTGACCAGTCATAATCGAATGTGAGAAGAATAATCGACTATGATTGGTTTCTTACGGCTTAAGACTTAAGCTTAGGTAATGGCTTTATTGTAGAAAGTTCATTCATGTTAATCGCGTTCTATTTTCTTTTATAAAATAAAAATATCGCATATTTATGAGTTTGGAATATAAAAATAATAGATCTTTCTTGAAAATGCATAAAAATGGTGTTTTGAATTATTAATGACAATTTGCGCGGCTTGCATAAGAAGGTTTAATAGTTTGAACATGAAAGGGCTTATTACATCGACATATAGAGAATGGACCACCGATGGCGGTGGTAGAGGTAGAAATACGAACAGAGTGAGAGGCAGATAAATGGATGAACGTTCTTTCTTTGTTTATTAAAGCCTAATTGGTTGTTGTTCCAGCAATACTGTATGCTGTGTCAAAGTGTGCCTCTAACCAAAAGCGAGAATACGAGAATAGTGTACGTTGTCGCTTGCGTAAAATAAATCTTGGTCAAATGTTAATAAAACTAAATAAAATGGTGAATTATTGTGTTTTATGCAAGGTGTGCACTACGACAACCTCTGCACCCAATTTTTACAGATAAGTATATTTCATATATAATATTTATACCATCGTTATATGAAAGATGTTAACCGTACTATAAATTATATATAATACTCGTTATAATATGTGTTATTGCTAGGTTATAAGGTAACTATATTTATTATAGTGTTTATTGTAATATTTATTATTATAGTATTATGACCAGAGACCTGTTACGATGTGTTAGGCTCCTGCTTGGAAAAGAGACGGAACGTTCATCCATTTATTTGCCTCTCACTCTACTCGTCTTTCTACCTCCACCACCGCCATCGGTGGTCCATTCTATATGTCAATGGCTTATTACAAGTGGAATAATCTACATTTTATAAAAAAATGAAGTAATCCATTCTCATAGAGCACACTTTATCCGAGAAACATCCGAGAATCATTCTTAAGATGTTCAGAGGACATCCCCTGAAGATTTTACTGTATGGGTTGTTTCCTAATCTTTATTTTAGAGTTAATTTTCTCTGTTTATACAAAATGTGGATTAGCCCACTGTTATAGTAAGCCCTTCAGCTGTGAATGTTATATGTAAGGGCGCACAAAAGTGCAATATTACTTCGAAATTAACTAACACAATTACTAGTACATTAAAGGCCATGGTACACAAAAAAAATATAAAATGTAAATCGTAAGCGAATCAATCAATCATAATAAAAATATAAACCAATAACGTAAGCAAAATGTTTGTGCTTATACACACACATATATTGCTTATGTCTTACTGCTTACGTTTTTTTTGTGTGCCATATGCCTTAAGTAGATTATTAAATATTAAAAAGACGAAGACGAATTCTGAAGCGCACCAATACGCGATACCACCGTTACAAGTTCAAACTGCATGCGCATGCAAATAACTGTGATAAGTGCAGGCGATCATCTTTCAGATGTGGAAACGATACTTACGGCAATTGTGTTCATCGGATCCATCGTGGCAATCTTGCACGCCATCGCAGTATCTGTTACTGTCGATGCACTGCCCGTTTCTGCATATGAATTCGGTCGAAGAACAAGCTGCACACAGAAAGAAATCGATTATTATATACAAAAGCTATTGTCATTACTGCCAAAATTGAAATTACAACATTTTCAGCCAATCTCTAAAAATCCACCCGATATAATTGTAATTATGATGCATTAGAATATAGTGCATTAGACATTAGTTAGGCGGCAGAGAGGTATTTGATTCTTTGATCTCAAATTCAGGCGTATTTTCCGATAACCATTCGATCCTTCTCAGCCATCAAACGTTAGATTTGATTTTTTTTCCAGAGCAAGAAGGTGTTCAGTCTCAGGTTGATATTGCATGTAAGCGAGTTACGTTAGCGTAGAGCCGTGAAAAGAGACTCGCGCTCTTGAGCGAGATTCACTGAATTGATCCTACTTTGCCTGACAACACACGAATAAACCAATAATGGGAGTCGTTTGTTTAATATAAATTCTGAGAAGGTCGTACGTAGCGGCGGATAACATTTCAAAGGTGGAGCAATAGCCGTAAGAGGCAAGGGTAAGGTTGCAAGATAAGAGGTTGTAGATCGGATAGCGCTTTGCTGCATAGACGCGTCACAGTTCTCATTTTTCTTCTTAACATGCGCCGTTTTTAATACCGCGAAACATTACGAGTTTCGTAATTTTTACAAGATCGCGGAGAAAAAATATAATAAACGATTCGATCCCTCACCGACCAGACGATTCATTCGGCCTGATGGAAAAGTTTTTGAATTATTAGGTGTATAAATAAGTCCGCATGATCAATTTTAGATAGTGCTATAACAACAGTGTATTTAAATTTTCGCATGTAATTTTTTCATTAGTAAGGTTGATCAACCTAGTTTCGAAAGTTATATAACAATCCGCGGTTAAATATTTAACTACACTGAGAAAAAATTGTTCATTTGATTAAATCAATTTAGATCGTTTATATATATATATATTTTTTTTATGAAGTATATATGTATTTAAGAGTCAAACAGACATTATATTTGATTTAAATATATACATTTTCCAACAAAAAATATATAAAGATAAATTAAATTAATATAGTCAAATGAACAATTTTTTTTCTCCGTGTTTATTTTAGTTTAATTAAAGATAAATGTTGAAAAAGTGCGTATTTGCCATTGCCTTCACTATTTTCATTGCGGTAAAACCGCCACTGAAGTAACTAGGATAATTTGTGAAACTTACAGAGATAATGATATTGTATAGTATATCGAAAAGAGCGTGTCAAGATTGGTTTAAAAAATTAAATATGATGATTTTGATAAATCGCTCTGCGAAGTATTTTTTTGCCGTGACATCTATGATACATAAACAATATAATAGTTATATAATATCTACATAATATCTCTGAAGGATGGCAAAAAGTAATAGATTCAAAAGGCAAATACTTTAATTGATATGTTTGTATCGTTTCTTTGATATTAACAGATATAATTTTGAAAAAAGTCGTGGAAATTATATCTGATATTTACAGAGTCAGAAACAATAACAGTTTAGAAAATAGATTATTCTTTTATAAGATAATTATTCGATATTGAAAGAAATTTTATACAAATTACTTCAATTTCGGATAACGTTTGATTTTAACAGATATTGTTTTCATTACTAGAATTTCATTCTTCTCCACTTCGACTCTTCTCGTATTGCACAAAGTCAATTGTTAATTGTCTCTGAATGATACACAGTCGGACCGCAAACAGCGGACGCAATTTTTTCGTTAGTCGCTCGTCCGGGCTCGTTCAATGATCGAGTCCCCTAGGGTTTCGAAATCAGGAGCATGCAATCGTTGGCCGACTATCCTATTTCAAATAAACATTCGCCCGCTCGCAAGTTCGACTCCAATTTCATAGGCCGGACGCGCTCGTCCGTTTCCACTTACTGATCATGACCGAACGCGGCATCCCGTTTTCACATTTGTCCTATCGACTAATGCGAAGAGGCACTCGTACGATTGAAAAAGTGACTTGATAAGTACCAAACACAAAGAGTAGGAAAAAGAAACACGATGCTGGGCTCCGACTAATAAAACTGAAGTGATGCTATCGATGCTTCGTCAAGCTAAATAAAACAATAAAATTTTGCATGGCAAGAGAGAAATTGTTTATGTATTATATATAAAATAAAGTAAATAGATAAATAAACATATATATGCATATACATACACTTATTTATTTATTTTATTTCTATAAATACGAGCAATAGAGAGAGAGAGAGAGAGAGAGAGAAAGGCCAAAACTTTATTACAATTTCAATTCTCGAAAAATTATTATATATATATATATTGAATATTATGAAAATAAAAATAAAATATATACATATGTACCAACTGAGTTATGCTGTGTTTTTCCAAAATTTGTAACAAACATTTATGTTTTTACTAAACTGAAGTTTACAAGCTTTTGCATATGCGCGCGGGAATAATATGTAAACGTCCATCGCAACTCGACGAAAATTAATGAAACTTTAAACGGGTGTATTAAAAAGTGTCCATTTAATTGCTTAATTTGGAGAATCTCTTAAGTTATATACATAATTAAATACACGTAAAACGATGCGCGAAAAGAGGATCTAAGAGCTTTCGGGAAGTGCAGCCTTTGAAAGTTACTGGGAAAAAAGGGGCAAATCGCGCGGAAGCATGCCATTTTGTCTCAAGTGTCTCGGCGGCGAGGCCACAATATTGCATTTGCCGCTCGAATTGCGCGACTCTCGATGGAAGAAGGCAGCAGCTGGGGGAGGAGGAGGAGAGGGAGGCGGCGACGGGTTGCGCACGGGGGTTGATCACGTTGTGTAACAGCGACCGGGTATGCTTTGACACAGGAAACTGTCATTCGATGGCAGTGCTCGACGCTGAATCGCGATAACGCAACGGCGCGATGCAAGCGCGACAGGAATGCCCCTTAAAGCGTTCTCTACCCGGGCGCATTACGCGTCTCAGGATGAGCTGTGCCAACGTGCAGGTATCTCACGTTACTCAGGTGGCCACCGAGTAGCAGAGGCTGCTACGTTGAAATTCGCACCGCGAGCGGAGCGTGACTGCGCGCAATGCAAATCAAACCGCTCAAGCTTGTTCATTAAACAGACCAGCGCGCGCTCTGTCTCTTCTCTGTTCGGCGGATAGACGAACCGTAAGTCAATAGGATCCCAAACTTGAGGGTCGGTTACTTCGCGGTGTGCTTCATGATTCGCGTTTGTATTCAGAAGTTTTTCGCACGAATGTTTCGACTTACTCGCAAAGCTCTTGAACCCTAAGATTACGTTTGATTACAAGATTCAATAATTCTGTGAAATTAATTAATCAAATAAGATTAATTCGTGATTTATATAAAACATGTATTTTATTAAGAAAATAACTCTCTTGGTTATAGTATATTTATATAAGCAATCCTGCTTCTCCACAATGTTTAGATAAAAATAATATCGTTTTGTATGCGTACCTTTTTAAATATTGATTTTGTGCCTTTATATTTAACATTTCGTTCTTTATTACACATTTCAGACCTACAAATATAACGAAATTTTTATAAGCTGCTATTATATATTTAAAAAATATTCTTTATATACACATACAGTAGAATGTACTCCTTAAAAAAATATTATATTAATTATTATAAAAAGTTGCATTTTTATTTTTATAGTCTTTGTAATACTATTATGGAAAAAATTAAAACTTTTGACTCAGACATATCATATCTCGATTTATGTATATGCAATATTCATCGTGTGATGAGAATAACGGCAATACAATGACGGTAAATCCATAGATTAACTGTTCGTGGTACTGAAAATAAAATCATGTTTCTTTGAATACTTAATGTTTGTGATATCAGAGCTATCGATGATGTTGAGCAATGTATTAGCAACGCAACATCGGAAATATGACGTGTCCCATAGGTATATACATCTGATGAATCGTGAAGCGATTTGGATCGAGGAAAACATTATTAATTCAGAGTGTACTTTTACTCGAACATCCTTTATACGCTGCATTTAGTTGCTCGAGTCGTAAAAAATTAATAAATATGTTTTACTGACGACGTATAAACATAAAGCCACAATCTCTCTCAATATTATTCGAATAAATTGGCTGTGACTAATAGATGTTTATTTAAAACATATTCACTAACAAATTTGTACCCATGGTATCAATACGTACAGAGAACAAATAATATCTCGTTTTAATAACACCGTAAAATACGGTAAACATAATATACCAAAGAGTAGCGCAACCCTTTTGGCGCATTAATTTACATTCTGCTATTTCAAAGTGCACGCCCGCAATCAGCTCGCTGCTTTCTGCAAGCATTCGGGGCTCCGTTAAAAGCTGCACGAGCTGTTGCACGCGATATTAATGTCGTCGTTACGATACGTCTAAAAACTGGATGGTCGTGACAAAAAGAAAAGGTACGGTCCGCGGTGCGCCTCATGCCGCTACTCCCGACGAAGAAGCAGAGTCTGACAGGCAAAGTACACGAGCCAAGTTCCCGCTGCCTTGTGAATTTAAGGAGGGTAAAGCAATTAAGTCGATAGAACGCTCGCCACATTTGCGAGATTGCTGGATTACGCGACGTTCCGTGCATGGGAAGGAATATGTTCTGTCTTTCAGCGAAAGCATTCGCGAATTAACCACCGGAAATGATAAATTAGTACACATCAAGATGATATATTTTTTCTTATCATTGACCGTTTTGTGCAACCATTAATGTTAAGAAAAAAAAGCTGATCGTTTTATTTGTATTTAATTTATCTTATTGTAATGTTTGTTAGATATCAAATTATATATTTAATATATTTGATGAAGACAGTTTGTCGATATTTATCAGTTTATACCGAGATGATCTTGGTGTCTTTTTGAGAAAGCGTTGCAGTATATCGTTCCAAAGACGTCCACTGGACGCTTTTCGTATTCTCATAACAACTTCAAGAAGCGCACTTTGAAATAGAAGAACGTCAGCGCCTGCGACCTGGCTGCAGTCGAGGGGCACTCTAGCCATAAATTACACGAATAATTTCCCAGCACGTCTTAGCCGCCAAGGTCTTTGTAGTAGGTCCTTGCGCGCGATTCCGTGCACAGTGCGTCTTTTGCACGCGTTAATCGGAAATAAACCGCGGAAAAAAAGTAGTTAGCGAACACGGCGGCCAAAGATCGGGATTGAGAAATGCGAGTACAGTGGAAACTCAGCGGGGAAGTATTTTTGAAATTTTCAATTACGTAAACCTACACAAAGATATTATACAAGATACACTCTAAAAAATAGTGGCGTTTATTATAATTCTCACTCTTTGTGTTGGTATTAACATTAACACCTATGTGATGTGGATTTAACACCTTGGGTTCTAAATTTATGATGATATTGATATAATCTCTTGATAAATTTGTAGAGTTTTTCAAAAATAAAGTTCTTTCTCAAAATAAATGTCTCAGAATCTGGAACTTTTTGAACATTATCTATATATCTCTTTTCAGTAGCTAATAATACATCAAATATTATCTGTTGTCGAAGCACTCCACATACATAGATTTGTAATAGAATCATCTATATATAATTGTAGGATATTTGGATTAACTAAAATTATATATGTTTCATTTTTTATAAAAAGAAAAATATTTAATTATCTATTACTGAAAAGCAGTCCATACACACAGATTTATAATCGAATCACAGAGACAAAATTGGGAACAATAACAGAAACAGAATTAGAAGCAATACAAGCGTATTATTATTAATTTATTATTGTACTGATTATTGTTAATTCTTCTATCAAAACTGTCCCTGTTTCTGGAAAATTAACACTACAATAGCATTCTTAAACCAATTTTCATCTAATTTGATTTCCACTTGGCTATCGCCGCTCTATTTTCACGCGAACCATTTAATTTATTAATAGCGCAGAAAGATCAAGAAACTCGAACGATATGTTTTCTCTTCGATCGATTATCCGATTTTCAACGTCAACCTGGTATAAAAGACCAAGAGGCGTGGCGTACTTGGAACACCACGAAGACCGCAACTTCTAAACTTTTCCCGTTCTAAGCATGTTAAGATTAAGAGCTATAAAAGAATCAGCCCATAAAAATGTATATTGTAAACATGGGTCTTTGGGACAGCACGTTAACTCAAGGGTGGCGGCAACTGCCTTCTTCGCGACGTGAAAAAGCCTCGCAAACTTTCCCATTTGCCTATTTTACATACACGATGTTTTCCTACTTAATATTTCACTCTCGCGAATTATCATCTTATTCCGGCTCGGATGTTGCGCGAAAATTCATTTTTAAATAATCTCACCGGAATATGTAATCCGTATTTATTAATTATGAACGTGGCATGCACATACTTTGGTACGTGTATGAGAATTTATCAACGCGTTAACAAGCAGTTGAAGAAATGTACGTGAAAGAAAATTTAGCTAGATACAAATCTGAAAATAATTTTATTGGATTATCAAAATAATTATGTAGAATTAAGCATTGGTGTCAATGCTACAAACATTGACAATTTAACATTAGCAACTAGTTTGAGCGTTCTACATATAATTATTTTGATATCCAAACCAAATTATTTTGAGATTTAAAGAAAATTATTTTCAGAATCGTATCTAGTTAAATGTTATATAATTCAAAATCGTTCTTTTCATTTAGGAAAACTGGCGAGGATTTCATTATCTGATTCTATTGTAAAAATGGCGCGAATCGAAAAACTTATGTTTAAAAAATTAAAGTTTGACACGAGTATATTGAATTTCACCTTTTAATAAAATTGTCTTGGACACTGCAAATCTGAAAATAATTTTATTGGGTCATCAATTATATAGAACTTTTTAGCGTTGATGTTAATACTGCAAACAGATTTAACGGTCTAGCAATCTTTTTGAGCGTTCTACATAATTATTTTAATGTCCAAAAATTATTTTGATGTCTAGATAAAATTAGTTTTTGAGACCTGTATTTAGCTATATTTTTAAATACTTTAACAAAACCATTCTTTTCGTGTAAGAAAACTGTCGAAGATTTCATTATCTGACTCTATTGTTGTGAAAATGGAGTGAATCAAGAAACTTATGCTTAAAAAATTAAGCAATTTGACACGAATGCTTTGAATAATAGGGGAAAGTCACCGATACCGACATACCACTTTGTTTTTAGACAATATTTCTTAAACAAAAGGTAAAGTGTCTTCTATCAGATAGTATAAGCAATTTTTATAAGTTTATATGTTTGCAAGTTTGCAATAATTAAGTTTTTCGTAAGTTATGCAAAAATGAGCATCTGACAAAATGGGCTCCAAAACTGACATAGTAGGCAATCTTCTCTCTCTCTCTCTCTCTCTCTCTCTCTCTCTCTCTCTCTCTCTCTCTCTCATGCCAATATTCCTATTCTATAAATAAAGATATATCCTATTCTGTAAAGAAAACTAATTTATGAAACACTATAAACATTTAAAGTGACATAATATTATCAATAATACAGTCACTATTACTTTAATTACGCAATTTGCAAAAGAACACCGTAAGAATTTTCTTTTCGGATTCATAGAATTTATTTTTAGCTGATTTGGCATAGAAATAAGCCACAAATATATGAATTATGAGTTTGTACTTCTTTAATTAGCTAAACAGATCACGTTTTTATTAGTATTAATAAGGCGTAAAGGTTAGTTTCTAAGAAATAAGAGGATGTCGCTTTAGGAGACCTATGCCAGTATCGGTGATCTTCCTCTATCTTTTAAAAAAATTGCCCTGAACGTTGCAAATCTGAAAATAATTTTATTGGATCATCAAAATAATTACGTAGAACGCTTAAGCGTTGATGTCAATATGCTGCAAACAGATTCTAATAACCAATTTAAGCGTCCTACATAATTTTACCTCTAAACAGAATTATATACAGATGCAAACAAAATTATTTTCAGATCTGCATCTATAGAGCTAAATTTTTAAATACTTCAGCAAAACTGTTCTTTCCGTGCAAGAAAACTGTCAAGAATTTTATTATCTGACTCTATTGTTGTGGAAATGGCGTGAGTCAGAATACTTATGCTTAAAAAATTAAGCAGTTTGACACGGATATCTTGAATAGCACCTTTTTAAAAGATTGTCTTGGATGCTGTATAGAAATTCCATGTCACATCGCTTGCGCTGCTGCTCTGTTCCTTATCTCAAGCAAGATGTCTTACGTCGCTTCTCGGTGATGGTAAATTGCATCAGGATGTTTAACCGATCGTAAAGGAGGATTTGCCAGCGGCGGTCGTTGCGCACCGCAATGCAATTATTTTCATTAATCGTGCGATATTGACCGCGATAGAGTAATGAATCCCGGAAAATCGTATGTATTATATCCCTGGAAAATATACGAGTCGTAAGGCTGCGCGATGATAACGTGAGACACGTAAAATTTTTTTTACGGCATATAAAGCGCAATTAAAAAGCCGGTGGCGGACTGCAGCGGTCGCGTTTTCATTAAATTAACGTTGCGCGACTCCACAGATTGCCGAGATGCCATGAACCCGTGATATTAAAGCTGTTATTATTATGTGTCATTATTATATTACCATTCTCGCCTATTACCTCTGACGCGATGCGTTTGTTAATGGAATTCTAATTAGGCGGCGCAGAAGCCTGTTACGTCTCATTTGACAGAAAAACAAGATCCGTTCAGAAAGAGCTATTTCCATTGATCTACTCTTGTAATATTATAGCTTAGGCATACTGCCTTATACGTTATCGTTCCTCTATACGATGCTTACGTAATATCATTCATCTCGAATAGCCATTAGACTCAAAGATAATACGCAACTACGTTGGTTTATCTTACGCAAATGTTATGCAAATTACGTTTTCAAATTACTAAGTAATTCGCAGTGATGGAATGCATAAAACCACGCACGATATATCGGAGTATCCGCGATAGTACGGAAAATCGAAAGGAATCGTCGAGCTAGTTAAACCAGCACTGGAATTCTGTAACTTTTAACAGTGTCGGTATCGTTATATTATGTTGCGTAGATATTTTATATAAAAAAGCTGCATAACGACAATATAACGATAACGAATTGTTGTTAAAAGTTACAGGGTTTCCATCCTAGAACTCTTAACAACAGTGTTGGTTATAATTATCCAGAAAACAATTTGGATAAAAAGTTCAAATTCGGAACATGCGTGTAAAGACGTCTTAAAAAGATTTTTGCGAAAACTATTTAAAAGACGTCTAAAAGATGTTTGTAAGCTCCGCACTGAAAAAAATTTTTGGTTGAAAATGAACGAATCATAAGATTCTGATTATTTCAATCAGAATGCTGATCGTTTCAAATAGAATTATAATTTATAACAGATTCAACCAGAAAATTCTAATTTGTGTCTACTTTCAACCAAAATTCCTATCAATGCAACCAGACTCTTTTTATTGTGTAACTTCGAGTTATTTAGGTGTCTTTGCGCAATTTTTTTGTCATGTATAATGCGCAATAATAATGTAATGACATCGACACTGTTGTTAAGATAATTATAATTCGAAATAGACTGACGAGAACAAATCAATTAAGAGAAATAAAATCCTATTTTCAATCAAAATGGATCTTAGTGCTTAATAAATACTATAATATGCACATTTTCACGAATACATTGTTTTAAGTTTTCACAAACTACGCGCTGATTCGGTTTATCGGCTTAAAATGCAATCGCAAACTAAGTTGCAATCAATCTAATTTGAAATATTTCAAATTAGATTGATCGTTAATTCTAATAAAGCTATTAAGAGTTACAGAATACTGATCTACCACATTACTGTTCTGTAACTCTTAACGACAATGTCGTACCATTACATCGTTAGACAGGTATTATATATTATATGATAATAAAAACTTCGCAATATAATGACACCGATACTGTCGTTAAGAATTACAGGATCCTAGTGCAAGTGTCGTGCCACGTGCAATATTTCCGCAAGAGAATCGCAGTACGAGAGCGAGCGGGAGAAAAGGAAATAAGGGAAGACACGTTTTCCCCGCGCGTCTCGTCACTTAAAGTCGCTCCCGAGCAATTCGTCTCGACGAAGCGACATAATTTCAACGGTGACAGCGCAACAGTATTCTTCACGGTGTTCAACGATGCGTACCGCGAGGACGACCGGCGCTACGAAAACGTGTATCAACGCTGGGAAAAACTCAGCGGCGATATAAAGCTGAAGATATTAGCATGACAAGCAACGTGCATCAAATTGCTGGACCTAAAAGCCAGCCTCAGAAAAGCGAGCGCAACCACCACCTCCACCGCCCTTCTCTTGCTAAATCGTCCGTGCGCTTCTAATGGACTGCCGGCGGCGAAAGTTTCGTCTTCCCCTTGATGCCACCAGAAGATCCACGCGCATTTATCTGACCGCCCGAACGTGCGCGCGATGCTTTTCTCAAGTTCCTGGATGTATATGGCGGATTCGAAAGAATTTTGTCAAAGGGAGGGCATTGGCACGTCGCAAACGAAATTTTTTGTTAAAGTCAAATATGAAAAGATAGAGTATTAAATTATTATTTAAATTATTACATTAAAATAGTATTACTTAGATATACAATTTATCAAATGTTTTATTTAAAATTATATTATAACGCAAAAAGAATAACACAATGAAATCTGTGTTTCTTACATCTAGGAGTTTCTTAAATTAAAAGATATTTTTGGGATCTTAAAATAGTGTGAGCAAAATTGCTTGATTAAGCATTTTCGAAACATCAAAAATACATTGCGGTATGATTTTGGACTGATGAGAATAAATCTAATTAAACAACAGAAATCCTATATTCGGTCAAAGCGCATATTTAAAACACTAAGCTTCGCTTTGACCGAATATAGGATTTCTCTTGTCCAATTAAAAATATATATATAACACTTTGCTATAAATATTTAAAAAAAATAAAACTCTAAGGGAGAGTTCGTGGCCCCCATGGACTTCGTGACCTCCGCCTCGTTCGCTAACGGTTGTACTGGACGCGCAATCGGAAAAAAGAAGGATGACGCGGACACGCATCTTTTCCTCCAGCCGAACGAAAATCCACGTTCGTCGGTGCGGCTTCGTTAATGCACTTTGCAAAATGTGCGCCGCCTGACTTAGATCGAATGAAAAGATGGAAAGGTTTCTCCGTACATGCATACGTATGTACGTTCGCGTATACATCTTGTACGAAGCACTTTAGAAATTCTTGCCGATGCACGAATGCAAATCTTGATGAGCGCGTGACGACAGCGCAGACGTGTATATGCGCATGAATCTACATTCGTACATAATAGTTATGCATAGATTCGCCATGTATAACACTCTGATTTGATATAAACGATAATACATAGTCGACCGAACGAACAAGAAATACAATAAAGCTATGATCGTTCCATCTGCCGTGTTCATGTAATACTCCTCGGAAGCTACAATATGACAATTGATGCCGACGATTAATCTTTGCCAGCGATCGTTGCCCGACGGTGAGATTGGCGAGGGATGAAAGGGGGTGAAAGAGAGAGAGCGCGCGGTAACTTTTTAGCGGTGCGCCGGAAGCGGTCAACAGGAGTTCCGCACACGGCCCGGCGGCCGCAGTTTAGTTAACATTATTGTCACATAGATGGTTGCGATAATCGTTTTATAAAAATTAACATCGATTTTATAAGCGAATTTGCATGAAAAATCCGCTCTCGGCATGCCGCGCGGGGACTGCGTATGACACACGTAACGTGTGTGCGTGGGCTCGCGTACATTCGCGTGCATGTAGATGCATATATCGGCGCGTACGCGTTGCATATAAAATCTGCCTGCATCACAGAGAAAGAGAGATAGAGATAGAGATAGATAGATAGAGAGAGAGAGAGAGAGAGAGAGAGAGGGAGGGAGAGGGAAGGAGAGATTGAGAGATCGCGCGCCTGTGCGAATCGAGACGTAAAGTGTGGACGGCCATGTGCGCCGGGGATTCGACATATTTTAGCGAGCGATTTGCAATTTAAATGTCATAATTAATGACGTCCCGTCGCAATATGCGGCGCGCCGCGTCGCACCGCAGCCATTGCCGAAAAGTGACGAAAAAACGTTGCGCTAAAAAGTAATCGCGAGAGCAACAGGGAAAAAAAGTAACGCGATGGTCATCGCGGAAGTATAATAGAAATCGGTCGATTCGGTTAAATTTTCGCAGATGCGAGGAGCGGGGGCGAGAAATCTCATGGGGATCGTTCGTAATGTCCGTATCACGCATTAGCGATTGGAGATTGCGTTCGCGTTTGCGTCTCTTGGCCAGTCAGAGAGAAGCTGCTGGACAGCAGTTCCTTCCTAATTGATCACGAGACGCTAACGCGAGCACAATCTCTAATCGCTGGTGTGATACGAGTAAAATACGTGACACGTTTCTTCCTTGAACGTCCGCGAATAATTGGCGAATGAGAAGTCCCGGTGTCATTCCATTCGTTCACAAAATCGAAAGGATTCAATTGTGTTTCGCGGGATCGGTGAATTATGCGTCGTAGTTTCGTAATGGAAAATAGAGAGCACAGATAAAAAAAATATAATCGTATCGAATGTCAAACTTCAAATACAAAAAAAGAAACGTCGGGATACTCTTACGAGAGCACGGGTGGCAATCCCGATCGCCCGGGGGACGCAAATGCATCGTAGAGTAATGTATTTTCATTTAAATCCATAAGCGCGGACCGTGTTCACATGTGAATGTTGTTAACATTATTACTTTCGCGTCACGGTTACTTGAAACCACGCGGATTTCTGTCGTATAACTGCGACAAGTCGGCATAATTAACGCGTTGATCTCGCGGAGTCATTTAATCCATTTAATAATTCCGCTATTTAAATGTTTACACGGCGGCGGGACGCTGTCAGCGTTAATCATGCGTGAATCCGAAACGGTCTAATTGAAGTCTCCTGTAATCAGTACATATTTCTGGAAAGCCTGTACCCCGGACAAATATTTTATTCAATACCTCGCCGTATATCTTGCTTTAATAGAAACCATCATTGAATGCTTTGATCTAAAATTAAAATGCAAAAACGTGTCACTGAACTCGTTTTTACTAACGAAGGTCTTATTTTGCCAAACTAGATATTATTTCGGTTATGTAACAGACAATTAGTTGCAATTTAAGCTCCCGATTCATCATTAATTAATTAATAATTTCAGTAAAAATAATTTAATAAATGTTTAATTTATATTAATTTATAAATAAGCGTTTATTATATATTATTAATTCTTTATTATACATTAATAATGTATTAATGTATAAACAATTTTCAAGCCTTTCGTACTTCAATGACAAGAAAAATAACTATGTATTTAAAGAAGGTCTATTAATTAATATTTATAAATCGAGAAATCTTGAATTTTCCTACATAATTTTTATCAATCATCTTGTTGTCAGTGAATATCTAATTTTATTGGTAAAATATTAATTATAATAATATTGGTAATACGTTATAAAATTATCACAATTTATATTTTTATTTTTACATGCCTCATATCTAATCGTATTTATGTCTTTTAAATAGTTTTCCTTTTAAAATCTTAAACAATTACATAATAAATCTTATTATGTGAACTTTATTACAATTTAAATAATATTTTATTTTGGAACCACCATTTTGATTCATCAATTTTTATGTTTCGACCTCATTTCATATTTAGGGATCCCCCAAATCTTTAATAATTAGACAACACATATCCTATTTTTCAATAAAGTCAGACATAAAAGGATTAAACATAAAACATCGTTTCATATTTAAATTATACTCGTAAATAATCAAATAGCTTTGAATCATGACCTCGTATCGAGATCTACATAATATAATACGTATAGCATTAATGATCTCGATAATATTGCTGTCGGTCTAATTGAATGCTAAAGACTGCGAGCCTTATGCACTTCTTTATTCGTCTTTCGTGCAGCGACTTTGACGACGCAATCAAAGCCCCCTATTACCCACGCGAATTTCGCGTAACAAGATGCATGCGCTGCAGCTTGCGCGACGGCTATAATCGCGGTGTATACAGCACGTTGAAATATCGACAGCGTGCGGGCGTATACGCGCATACAAGGCAACTAGAAAGTAACCCGGTCGACCTCCCGTTATGCTATTTTTTCGCGTTGTACTCCCGCCGGTGATGGACTCCTGATCGAGTCGCTGCCATGCCTGCCGGTGGCGTAAACGACGAACGCAACGCAATCGCGTCCACAATCGAGCCGAGCACGACGCGTCACAATCGATAAGACGATTGTAATTTATCGTACCTCGATGACGACGATCTTTTTCCACCTGGTGGCCCCATGAAAAGGTCGCGGCTGACTAATGGGAATCCGTCGTCGTGACTGAGTGCTTTGAAAATAATTCAATGTACATTCTATTAAATATACTCTATTAATAGCACTGGCAATCGCGGTGCTTGCACGATTATTGCGGATATTACTTCAAGGATCGTGAAATTAAAAAGCTTCGAATTTTTAACGTACCAAGAATCGTGAGTTATTCGCGAAGATGAGCGTGAGAATTATGAGCGTGTGCGGAGCCGTTCTTTATTTGCTAATTTTCAGAGTATGAAGATGCAATTCGTACGTGCGTGCATGCGTGCGTGCGTTTATCGATCCAACGTGAGCCATCCTCCGGGCGATTTCCGAGATAAAAGAAATCGCGAGTATATCTCGCGCGCACATTAATTTGCCGCACGCGCTCATTGTGTCACGCGGACGAGCTTGCTCTGTTGTGCAGAAATATTTTTATTACCGTCCACGAGCGATACGTCTTCTCGAGGGAGAAGCGAAGCGCTGCAGTCAAATAGAACCCGTCTAGAAAGGGGAAAGGAACGCAAAGAGGAGAGTGCATTTTACAAGCGTGCACCTGACGACGTATGTAACTCGATAACTCATTAATAAACAGGACACGAGTTGATGATTAATCTCGTAGTTACATTTAATCACGATATATTTTTAAAGTTGTATCTTTAACACTTTCTAAATTTTTTTTGGAATCTTATTTTAACTCACGTTCTAATATAATAAGCTGCTACTTAATGAGCTTTAAGCAGTAAGAAATTGATCAGTCAGTCGAATGTGAGAAGAATAATAGACTGATGGCCAATTTTTTTACGGTTTAAAACTCAAGGTAATGACTTATTGTAGAAAGCCTATAAAGAGTGAAAATTGTGCCAGTCTTGAAAAAGGGTGACTTAATTTTCAATCTTTAAGAGTGAGATTTCGCTCTCTTCATGGGCCTTTTACAATAAGCCATTACCTAAGCTTTAAGTTATTGTAGAAAGCCCATGAGAGTAATACGCTTTCTACAATAAGCCATTACCTAAGCTTTAAGTCTTAAGCCATAAGAAATTGATCAAGTCGATTATTCTCACATTCGACTGGTCAATTTTTTACGGCTAAAGACTTAGAGCTTAAGTAGATGGCTTATTGCAGAATGTGTGTGAGATTTATTCTAAAAATTTTCGAGAGAATGTCACCCGACGCATCCATGCAACAATCCCGGCCTTTATACTCGCCGCCGCTCGTTTCGATCGTGCGTGCGTGCAATTGTGGGGATCGTCGTCGCCCGATCGGAGTGCTTAACGAGCAGAGCGACGGTCCCGTTGTTCCGCGACCGAGTTCGCGTCTCGTCGGAATGTTGATCGTGTCGCGTGCGGATCGCGACGCGATAAGGCGGCGAGCGGTCGGGCGAAACTGGGCGCGAGAATGCACGAGGAAAGGGAAAGGACATCGATGTAAAATTGCGCGTTTCTTCGACGCGCGATTTCCCCGAACGGCCCCGTGGCAACGCTAACGCGGTGTAATTTGCATCGCCGGCGATGCAATTAAGATGCGCGACACGTGCGCGCGGCAGTCGCCGTAGAGCGTTGCGCCAATGTATTAAATTAAACGGACGCGATCGGCGGTGGATAAAAATAAAATTATTAGCAAGCTCGGGAGTTCGTTGCACTAATTCAATTATTAACAAGAGCGTAACGGGGGAGAAGAGGGAAGCGGTGAATTATTTAAATAGTTAAGCCCAGAGTGGACAACCGGCGTGGATTAAAATGGTCCGGCCTCTCTTTTCCAATTTTAAACATTTTGTATTTACTATAACAACATTACTGTAACAATATTAAAAATGATACATGTCATTTTTAATATTTAATATTTAATATAAAGAGAATTTAATCAATGTTTTAATACACGATATAAAGATATATTTTTTATTTGTTTTCAATTATATAATCTGTGTTTTAAATTTATATTTCGACATGCTTAATGCGTTAGACAGATTTTAACTTTTCATCGGTAACATGTTGGACTTTAAAGGCAGTCGATTTTTTAATGAAAATTCTGGTAGATAAATTTTATCTGTAAAAAATGAGTAAAATACAATCTAACTTCTGTGATAATAAAAAAAATCGTTGTCAAAGCTTTTACACGTATGTAAAAATTTTTTTAATTTTTATACAGTTCGGAACAATATCTGAACTGAAGTTCGAAGATTCAGGTTGCAGTCGGAGAGTGGAAATTTCATCATAGCGATAGAGTTAAAATTATGTTATATAGGGTAAGATTGCCGAAATCGCACCATACCAATATTCCTCATTTAAAACATTATGATAATGCAAAAAATTTAAAAATTACATAAAGAAAGGAAAAAATTATATTTTATTATGCTGTTAAAAACTTAAGAATATATTTTTCATAATTTCTGAAACACATAATAATTTCAAGAAGTATTTTGAGGAGTTTCTACGTGAAACAAAATAAAACCTCGTATATTTACAATATACATTTTTACATAATAATAATGAATGAAATAAAAATGTAAGAAATGGAAAAATATTAGGTAACGTACGATTTAAGAAGTTAGATTATGATGCGATTTAGGAAATTACATCATGGTACGATTTGGGAAACTAGAGCATTTTTTTTAAACTTTTATTTATTTTATCCATAAAAAATATGTAAAGCAAATTTTAATATTCTATTGATTTAATTTTAATAATATTTTAATCACGACAAATGGTCAAGACTTAGATTATTTAACTTATATTTTCTGTAATTCTGCTATGAAATACGTTGAAAAATAGCAACGCCATCACGATTTTTTTATTTATGTAAATAACAGCACTCCTGTTACACATTTCATGTCACGAGTATAATAGAATAGCATTACAGTACTACGTAGTTCTTAAATAACCCGTAAGAAAGTATATAAATACAATAGTTGAATTTTTAAGCGAGGTAGTGCGATTTAAGAGCCGGTGTGTGCGATTTCGGCAACTTTACCCTATATATATATATATATAAAACATAATATAAAATGTATATAAACCCTTTTTCATTTTGCATGATTAGAATTAAAAGATGTAACTTTTATTCAAATTAAGAAGATTAATTTGCGACCAATTTGCAATTAAAATTTTTGATTATGAAGTAAAAAGAAACGAGAAGAGGAAATATCCAGAATCTATTCTTGAAGACAACGACGACATATTGCGGCAACGCGCTCCGCGGAACGGAAATGGATACTTGAGACTACACGATATACGACGCTATAGTGAGATAAAATTAATATGCTGACGGATTCCGTACGCAGCATTTCTTCACGAGTATCGCGATTTCTTTTTGATCCTTGAATAACACCCTCACATCTTGTAACCACAGATGTCACCTTTCGACTAGTATTTCACTGGAGATTGACGGCTATCCTGCCAAATATCGATTATCATTATCAAAATTGTTACTAGGTTTGTTCGCATTGCTCGTACTTTTTGCACTCAGCATCTTTGTTTTCACTCTTTTCAATGTGTGAACTTATATTTATTTCTTGTTTCAGCACTAAAGATCCAAGCTTAATCGCTTAGCCTTTATTTTTTATCTTTTGTGTTCACATCTCGGTCTAAAATGATATTTCAATATTGTGTTCACATCTCGGTCTAAGATATTTTAATATTATTTATATTCATCTCATTTTGAATACTTAATATTGTTTATATTTATCTCATTTTAAGTACAAATATTTTTGAGAATTTAAAGCCACGCTCATACCTAAAAAAACTCATCAAAATTTTGAGTGATTAGCCAGAGATTTTTTCTGTCAGGAGAGCCGGAAATTCTATCAAGAACTCTAGTCGAAAAGCAGAGAGGTAGCAACCATGCTTATAATATTCGTATGTATTTATTACTGAATATCATCATGTAGTTCTCAATCCGGAATAATGTGCGAATCCCACGATTCGCGTATTAAATGAAAATCAGAATCAGCCGTTCGACATTAAGTCAGTGATCGGCATTAAAATATGAATACCGACTCTTGTCCTCCACTAGACGACGGTCCATGATTGGCGTGTATCAAAGCACGCTTCGTCATAGCAAATCGCCGTTATCTCTCGGGAATACATCCGACGCGACGACGGAATGAGAAAATTCTCGCGATCTGTTGCCTTAACAAATACGCGCATTACGTAGCATCTAAAAATAAGCGGATAATACAACGGTGTGCTCGAGATAACGCGCTCGTTTACATCATTCGATCTTCGGTGTAATAGTTCTACACGCGCGTTAGGGGCTGTAAATAAACGCGCCGTCATACGCTCATCCCGAATGATCGACGGGGATTAAGATGCTCTTTACGCTGATGGAGCGCTGTATTTTCACATTTTCCGAACCGATGTTAGAATTAATACAAAATAATAACATAAATGAGACGGTTTCAACGCCGATGATACCAAATCTTATAAAGAGAAAAATTTTTAAAGCGAATCATACCAAACAACAAAAAATCCAAAATCGAGAGTATTAAAACAATAAACCGTTTTAATAATGTCTTTTAGAGATGTCTCTTTAAAAAAATGTCTTTAAAACTTCTCTTAGACGTCTTTAAGATGTCTCGTTTTTAGACATGTCTGGGATAACATTCCTACTAGCAATTGATCGAAGGATTATTGAAAAAAAATTTACTAAATTTTAATAAATATTTGTTTAAATAGTACTAACTAAATGTTTACTAAATTTAAACATATATTTGTTTGGTATAAGAATTATTAATTTAAGTATCATTTTTTTATTGGATAATATTTATTTACTATAAGTAAATGTTTCATTAATACTATTTGAACAAATATTTATTACAATTTAATAAATTTTTTCAGTGTACCTATTTGGCAGTTCATACAAGGTGTTTATTACATAACGTATGCCGATAGTTTATTAAATCAGTTCAATATGTAATATGATGAATCAAACTGAATTGCAGCAAAAAGAGTATTTAGATACCTTGTCGGTACAATTAACTATGAGCTCACTTAGAAAAGAAGTGTAAAAGATATTAAGGATTTACGCATCAAAGGTCGATGGTGAAAAAGGCCATATCCGATCAACGAATCTTTTAATATAAATTTTATAATTTCCAATTGAAACAAATTATTTGTTAGTCTTGAAATATAATCCTAAACTGAAGTTGGACTATGTAATATTACAAATTGAATTTGCAGGCAATTTAATTATTGATGCTAATAAATATCTTTAAAATATCGTAAAGAATTTATTATGTTTAAAAAATATTATCTCAGCTGGGATTTAAATCTGCATCTTCCTTATTCCGCGTGGACGTTTTACCAATTCAACCATCGAGGCATGTGGTGATATTAATCGCAATAAAGTATATGTTGGACGAATGTGTTCTTTCAAACAATAAATTCAAAAAATAATGTCACCGTTTCAAATATTCGGATATAATCGAACGTTATCAATTCCACCTGCGGGTAATATTACAACGATGCGAACCCTAATGGGATTTACGGGATGCATTAGCACGAAAATTATACATTGTGGATCTTGCAACGATGTATGAATGTCTCTCGTTCAGTTTCATAACGGCGTCTCGTTATCTCATAAGGGCACGCAAGCACAGCGCGCCGCTGCAATAAAGAGAGTATAATTTAATTTTTTGCCGCCTCGTGCGGCGTTCAGCGTCGCAGACTTTGCCTGTGGATGCAGAGGCCTCGCGGTGCGACGAATGCAGTAAAAGCTGATGCGTCGTATGAAATATGCGAATAAGAATACCTGGAATGTAGATAAAAAGATATCACGTGACTCTGGTATCTGACGAGGGCAAGATATCCGCCAGAACGGAGCCACAGAGAGCGGGATTTTACGTCGCCTCTTTCTCGAGTAAAGAAAAAAAGAATAAAAATCCACGAAGATGCGCCAGGTGCACGAATGTTACGAATTATTACGTCGACAAGAAATTCCAACAGTCTATTTTGCGAGAGATTCCTCTTTTTGCCTTTCTTGGTCCTTCTTCTTAATTTTAGGCTGATTTCTTTAAGCCCCTCCTAGAGTCCCTATTCTGTAATTCGTTATGACAGTAATGACCGTAGCCATTTGCATAACGCATGATGCATAGTGCATAAGAGAGTCAACCAATATTTTTCTTTTCCGTGAAATGGAAGGAAAGGAAGGATCTTGATTGGTTGATTCGCTTATGTACTATGTGTTATGCGTTATATACAAAAATCCGTGCTGCGGCCTTAACGATATTGTTATATTGTCATTGCGCAGTTTTTTTTTATCATATAAAATATCTGCGCGATAATGTAACGACGTCGTTACTGTCATACCAAGTTATAGAATAGGGGCTCAGGCGACGTTCAGAAACTTTACCTGGGTGCATTCATGTATCATTTTATCTTTTAACGTTCGGTGAACAACAAAGATAAAATAATACATGAGTGTACTCGGGTGAAGTTTCGAATGGATGCAGCCCTATTTAGGCACCCATTTCGCCCCTGCAGCCTAAAAAAGGCGCGCGACCAATAAAAATTTTTACGATTACGTCCAACGTATTTACGATATGGCTAACCGGAGATATAGAAAATTATGGGTCATGAGATATAGAAATACAACCGCCGGTACCCATTTCGGTCCGGCTGCTCCGGTAATCTTTGGCACGTAAAGCCCCTGGCGTTTTACGAGTAATTTGAATCAGTCAACTCTCTCTCTTTGAACCTTCCGTACTGGCACGCGTTTTGACAATTCTTAACAATTTTTATATAAATATTTAAAATAAAGACAAGTTAATAATAAAAAGGGGGTGCTTTTATACTTTTTAAGTTACTGTGATTATCATTATTATTAACTTATATTGGATTGGTTAAGGCTCTTCATTATATCACATCATTTTAACACATCGACGTATTTGTTAACGCGGTTAAAAATTGTAACATATTATATGCAATTGAGGTAACTATCATGTCGCCGGTAGAACATTTTAAAACATTTTGTCAAAAGATTTATAGGAAATCCGGCAGATTACACGATACTAAATCTATGGGGTGACCCGAATTGTCGGAACAACGAAGGGACAGCGAGTCGTCCGGTTTATTGACCTCGCTATATTGACAGTTTAAAAAGTCGATCGATCGTTGGATTGGACAAACGCGGGGGCAAGTAGAACGGGCTTTGGGACGGTGGGAGGATGGCGGACGTGCCAGACGAATTCTAAATACGATTCTGAGACAGAACACGCGGCCGTCCGTCAGTTATCAAATAAATGGCGGCAAAGAGGAGGCAGCCTGGTCCGAGAGAATGGCCAGGTTGGAAAACGATAGCGCGCAACGGTTATGAAATAACGATCGCCGGAGCTCGTCGGTCCACAACATGACACGTATACACGACCCGAACATTTATTTATCGACAATTCGTTTTACCTGGTCCGTTATTTACGGCACTCGTGGGCGGGCAGAGAGAACGAGAGCGAGAAAGACAAAGAGAGAAAGGGAGAGAGGGAGAGAGAGAGAAACTGTTGGCCGGTTATCATATCGTCGTCGAAACACGGTCGAACACCGGACATCGTAGTTACGTCAAACTCTATCAGCCGGCCCTAGTGACCCTTCGTCATGGGCACGAATTTGCCGGGTGTATAAATCGACAACGGAAGATTTAGGCTGCACGGCCGGCTGGGAAAAATCGCGCGGCATCACAAATATTCAACACGTCCGACCGATTCGCGTAACACATTGATAACGATCATTCTTCAGTTTCGTACGCGAAGGTTTTACTTTACTCGCTTAACTAATAGTGATTTCTCTCTGAAACTTTTAAAGTGAATTTCACTCAATTTTCACTCTTTAAACTCATTTTAGGCAAATGTATAATTCGCGATAGAATTCGAGGCAGGGAAAATTTTATTTATATTTTATTTAATTACACGTCGTGTAATTCGGGAAACATGTGAATAATCAGAATTATATATTTATAACTACGTATAGCGCTCTATTTTTATAAATATGAAAGAAATCAAATATATGCGCAAAGTACCCATCCTCTAAACTTTTAAGAGTGAATTGTGAAAATTGAGCCATTCTTTTTCAAGATTGGTTCAATTTTTACTCTTTAGAGTGAGATTTCACTTCAAAGAATTTAAAGAGTATAAATATCCATGATTGGTCAATTGTATCTGATGTATTGAAAATTGAAAATCTATAAGCGCTGTGAATAGAGCTGTGTTTAATCGGATAGGCAAACAATTTTATCTATATATGAATGACATAAATTACAATTTAATTTATTATTTGATATCGTATTTCTTGTAATGCAAAACATTTTTCTCATTTATAATTATATTTATAATTTGATACATAAAATTATAAATAGAATTCTATTTCGAATTCTCCCTAGTAGCACAATTATTGACACAATATTGTCCAAATATTAGTCTAGTATTAACCTAATATAGCCTCAACATTTAACCAATATATCCCTAATATTTAAATTGCTGCTAGAGCTGTCATGAATTATAAATTGTATAAAGTTGACTTTAGAGTGACATTCCACTCCAAAAGTTTTAGAGAGTTAATTTATTTAAAGTTATCAGAAATCTCAAATAAGACACGCTTCATCGCTTCTTACTTAGCAAATAATATAATAAATGTTAAAATATCTTTTATTAAAACTGAGCAATGTTTCTTGTAACGTGAAATTATAAATCGGGATGTCTTCAATTTATATATATGTATATATATAAAACAAACTCGATCTCCTGCACTTATTATCTTATTAAATAGCGTCAGATTATCTTTTAAAGAATTTTCGTAATCTTAAAATAGAACCGAACGAGTTCATTCCCGTTAATTTCTTGATGCATCCTTGACACATTTTTTACACTTGTTTTTACAAACCATAGCAGGTTAAAACAAATTATTCCCTCATTATCGTCGTCGAAACGTAGTCAAGCTCTGTGTCGTTATCGATACGACATAGTTGCTTATGCAAATTGCACGCTTCTAAATAATTTACTCACAAATGGAGAATTTTATCCGGCTGCGCTTGTAATACGGTGAAATGTTAATGGACGTGTCGATAATTTTTCATCGTGCCAAAATAAACATGTGATACTTCGCGGCACATCGGTATCGATTAATTAAGAAAAATAAAAGGTCGCAATTTGTCGTTACATTAAATTAATCATTAAACTTCGTATGTCCAGAGGATTCCGAAAATATCCCCGAAACCATCGTTCGCGTCCAGGCGGTGTAATTTTTCAATTAATTTGGAGTAGGTTCCTTTAAAAGCGCGTGAGTGTTATCGAGAGTATCGATATAGCGCTTTGATATTACTCCGATATAAATCGTCCGGCATTACTCACCGACCTCGAAACGTTTTCGACCTTCGGTAGCGGCCGGGTGTAATTAATCTTGCTTAACTCACGCGTCAAAGACGAAGAATGCGAGAGTAAAGGTAAAGCGATACCACATTGTCAGCGTCGATAAATGCATCACCCCGGCGTAAAATGCACTTCCACCGGTTGCGCGG